>NC_044205.1:4330811-4558311 GCF_900880675.1 Sparus aurata | reverse complement strand
AGTACTGGTCTTCTGACCTTATTTGGAGCTCTCTCTTCCAGTCCCTGTGGCCCGACCAACCAGCCACGAGTCCCTTTGTTACACCCACACATATTGACCCTGCTGGCAGGCATTATGAGACTTCAAGGAAATTCAGTGTACTCTACAGGCCTGACACCGGCTGATGAAAACCATAACACCCGCTTATCAGTATGTTAATGTATGTGTATGTGTGTGTGTGTGTGTGTGTGTGTGTGTGGTGCTGTGTCTTCAGCTGCCTGACACTGGAGGAGTTTCTGGATTCTATCACTGAGTCTGTTGCACTCATCTTTGATGCTCTAAAGACGAGCAGGTTTCCACTATGTGTGTGTGTGTGTGTGTGTGTGTGTGCGAGAGAGAGAGAGAGAGAGAGAGAGAGAGAGAGAGCGAGAGAGAGAGAGAATAATGAATGGAGTGAATAAGATTAAAACTAAAACCTGCTTTGTATCCTAAATTGATCCTTTTAGAGTTTAATGACTACTTCATGTGGTAAACGTAGAGTCATGAAAAAAGTGTGTGTTCTAGCTATAGCTTCAGTTTAAACACAGACTCTGTGCTCTGGATTTGTCTTCTTTTAAAAAAAACCTTTAATCAGTATTTTGTCAGATCTCATATTTCTTCTCAATATCGGTACAGCTGCATTACATTATTTTTGTGTCCACTTGGGGGCAGAAGAACAGGCTGAAACACATCTAACACATGATCAACTTATATAGTTTATAAATGTGTCAGCAAAATGTTGCTTATTTAAATATACAGCAGACACAACATTAGCATTTAATTTGGGGTGGTGTTTGTGTCCAGATGATAACTGTGAGTCCAATATTTACTCAAGGGAAATATCTGTCTCTATAGCTGCTACAGCTAGTCCAGCTGTCCGTGTGCTGGCTGATGTTGGGTTATTGTACAGTGCATTTTTTACAGCTTTTATCCTGAAAACAACAGAAGGGTTTTTTTGTTTGATTCTGACTACTGTCCTGACAGACGAGAAACTTTTTATAAACTTTAAATATCATTTCTTTAAGAACACTTCAATGGTAAAATTCAATACCGTAGACAAGCAAATGTATATTGTATAATACTCATCAATTTTCATAACATGGTATACCTTGAAAACGACTTTCAGTTGCAGTCCTACATGTAAGTGCTCACAATAATAATGTTTACCATGTTCACCATCTTAGTTTAGTGTGCTAACACTCACTAATTAGCACACAATCACTAGTCCAGCTGAAGCTAATGGCACATTCTTAGTTTTGCAGACATTTAGTCATGAACCAAAACACAGGACACTTTCTTTGAAGATGGCACCAATATAAATGGCAGTCATGGATCCTGCTCCAACACTGTCCTACTGAGATCACATTATATTGCATATATTTTCACACAATTTTATTGATTTTGATTGTATTTAATCTATTTGCAATTTTATTAGCAGTCATCTTTTTTAATTTGTCTATTGTTAGACTTATTCTGGAGCAAGGCACCTAAGAATTTTACAATATGCTCGAATGTGTATGATTGTGTATGTGACAATGAAACTTGATTTGATTTCTAATTTCATTTTGACCTGATGATGGGGCTAGGATTCAAAATTCAGAAGATAACCAAACTTCTGAGGGGAAAACAAATGCTGGGACCAAATTTCTTGGCAAACCATGTATCAGGCCTTTTGATAAATAGCTCAAAAGTCTACGTCATGGTGGCATTATAAGAAAGGTCAGGTAATCACTAAAGTCCGCAGAATGTGTCATCTGGGAACCATGAAGGTGTGTACAAATGTCCAATCCATCTGGGTGATGCAGAGACACTGCCAACTCCAGAAGCGTGCATGACACAAATCAAGTTTTGTTGACCTTATTTAATTTTGTTAATCTGCCGGTGAACCTCATGACCTGGATGAACTGAGAACAAATGAACAGTTGCTCTCTCTCTCTGTCTATCTCTGTCTCTCTCTCTAACACACACACACACACACACACACACACACACACACATCATTTCCGAACAATGGCAGGTGACATAATAGTTTGAGGGAGGGATGATGGAGGCCATTCAGTCATGTACAGTATGAGGCCCCTGGCTAGCTGCTAATGAGCGCTGGCCCCATTCTGCATCAGCATACACACAACAGGAACAAGAACTCCCCCTCTGCTGCATTGTTACATTCAGTCACTGGAATGAAGCACAGCTTAGCGAGCCCCTCAGCTGCGCTGCACAACTTCATTTAGCCATCCAAATTACAGTTTAGAGTTTCACATATACTACCATACAAAACTGTTAGACTGTCATATCTGGATTTGTAAAGATCAACAGATGATTGGTTTGACTTTATGGGCGACATTTTTAAGGTTAGGGTTAGGGATGGGTACCGAATTCGGTACTTTTATTGGTACCGACTGAATTCCCCCCGAAGTACCGAGTATCGATTCACGTGAAGTCAATCGGTACCACATTTCGGTACCTGAACGCACCTTCACAGGCGTCAGTTAGAGCGGAAGTACGGTATGGACGGGACAGGGACTGAACGTAAAGTACGTTGCATTCTCTGTCAGAAAGACAACGAATTTGTCTTCAAAATAAGAGCTTTAAATTGCACCCCATTAGAGTTTAGAACTGGGTTCTTAGCGGGGACTTTTAATTTGAAAGTAGCGACCGGTATCAGCTAGAGTCCTAAAGACTAAAGAAGTCCTCTCTTTAGGACTCTAGTAGTAGCTTGGTGCTACGACACAAGCGGACAACGAAGACAGCTACAGAGACCGAGGAGACGCTAGCATCTCCTGGGTCTCAGCGGCTGTTCAGTTGCTCATCTTGACGTCCGCGGATGGAGTGATGGACTGACTGCTGTGATCAGCTGTTTCCTGGTTTTGAAACTCCCCGGCTGTGGGTCGCACCATAGACATATAACGCGTCATTGAGCGCTGGACCGTACGTCAACGTCGCCGCCATGGGAGGAGGCAGCTCAGCCCCGTGAAGTAATACGAGTCAATGAAGTGAACTTTATAAAGCTCCTTCTACAAAGTGCCATAAGTTAATAAGTTAATTCAGGAAACAGATACGAACCAAAAACAACGTAACGTTCTCTGATGACTATAGACATTAACTACTTCTTATATGTTCAATCTACAGTTCCGCACCAAACCACAATATGTATTTTTTTTTATAATGTTTTTACAAGTGTTTATAGCTGCTAATGTATGTAACGCTGTTACTGTGATGATACATGACAGTTAAATATTTAATCTGTGTCTATAATAACCACATCCTGACATGTAAATGCGACATCTTTCTACCATACTGTCAACTTGTTTAATTAAATTTAAGTTTAAATAACTGACTTTATAATATATGAATCAGAATCAGAAATACTTCATTGATGCCCGACGAGAAACTGCAGTGTTACAGATGCTCCCATTCAAAGTCAAGAATATGCAGAAAAATACTACTACTACTACTACTACTACTAATAATAATAATAATAATAATAATAATAATAATAATTAAAACTATATATGGTGCGTATCTATAATAGTAGCCCACTGCAACTTTACTCTTTTTTTTACTATAATTAAATGTTATTTTATACAATATCATATGTTATAATGTTCTTTCGTGGATTATATCTCTATACTGCTGAAAAAAAGAAAGCAGGCTCACTGCTGCTGCAGTTTATCTTGATTTGCAGACTTTGTTCAATTTTTGTCGCAATGATTATTATAAGTACTTAGATCATCAAAAATCAAGCATAATGTGACCATGGATAGACACTTAAACAAATATTCAAATTCAGAATTTTTGACTATTTTTTTTATATACAAAATAACTTTAATTGCCACACATATAGGCAAAAAAGTACCGAAAACAGGTACCGATATATACCGGCACCGATTCGCAGGTACCGAGTATCGGTACTATATCGGTTCAAATGTGAAAGGTACCCATCACTAGTAAGGGTTAGTCAAGTTTGAATAACATTCACTAAAAATTCCCAAGAGTCACAAAGAGATTTCCGATTTCAGGCAAAAATACCACCCTTCAACGAAAAAACAACAAATGAGTTTGTTTCAAATGTTGGTTTCTCAAATCTGACAAAAGTAAACCCTCTTCCCAAACCAATCAATAAAGGATCTCTGTTAAATGTATGATCTGCATGATTATAAAAAGATAGAAATAAAGGCCAAACTACAAAAACAAGGCCCAAGACGGACAAAACACCATGACTAGAATCAAGAAGAATCTAATGTTAACTAGAATTGTTACAGTCCTCACTGATGAGTGAAGCCCTGTGCTCTCAGTATCCAGACAAAGGTATGGCCATCAGTGCTGAAAATAAATAATATAAATTAAAAAGTTGAATGTCATTGTAATATTGAGATCAAAGGACAAATCTCATTGTGAATTTGAAGAACTGGGACATCACTAGTCAATTCACTGTGAGAAGAAGAACACACACAGAGAGAAGGGACCTGTCAGCACGAAGTCTGAGATCTCTCTAGGGGGAACATGTGGTCCAAATACGGGGGGTTACTCAAACCATCGGGGGGTAAATTGTGTCTTTGGTTTCTTCAATGTCCTGCTTGCAAATCACTGTTTTTCTTTATCACCTGATGGACAAATTGCATCTCCAAACCACAAATATCTGTATCAGCCACACCGCTGTCTCCACACATGCTTGCCTGCCTCCTAAAACAACACCAC
This sequence comes from Sparus aurata, assembly GCF_900880675.1. Taxonomy (NCBI): domain Eukaryota; kingdom Metazoa; phylum Chordata; class Actinopteri; order Spariformes; family Sparidae; genus Sparus; species Sparus aurata. The sequence continues at coordinate 4,553,595 of NC_044205.1, read as the reverse complement.
ATCCAAAGTATTTACCATCAAAGAGACAGCAGAGAGAAAAACAAGACATCCTCTGACTGGCAACAACAATCAACAACCGCGCATGAGAATTCACATTAACTCCAAATCTGAATCCTCAGTGGACACATGTGGTGTAAAGTGTCCAGCTGGTGGCCATCTATGAGACAAACTACAAGCAGGAGCATCATCCCAGTGTTGGGTGAGACAAAGATCTGCTCTGTGATGGAAAACACTGGTGTGGCCTTTGTAGAGTGGAAAAATCACGGAAGCCAGGAGTGCCAAAGTACATCTCACACAATGTTGAACAACTTATACAGACAATAATATCTGATTCAAATTTCACATCACATGAATAGATTCAATTAGTATCAGGATAGTTTTTGGATCAATGTAAACAACCATTTAATTATCATTAATAGACACATAAATAATTCAAAACAAACCAATCAGAAAAATTAAGGCCAACTATTAATAGTAATACTAAAAAATACATATTCTCTGAATATTCTGGGAATGAGACTTAAAAATCAACTGTCTTTCAAATTGTGCCTTTAAAGTTTTGCTGTGGTGTCTAAGTATAACTGAAGCTTTAATAATCATAGAATGGAGAATCAGATTCATTTTATCACAAAGTTTATAATGAAGGCATCATCAAAATCAGAGCTGAACTGTGAGGGGGAAACATTTTGAATTGTGTTTTTTTTTTTTGCGTTTAAATGTTACTATTTCCTATACGGTAAACATACCAGGCAGTTGTCTTCACAGAGTTCTTTTTTGGGTTGAAGCAATGTAAGCTAGTTCTCGATAGAAAAAAAATAAATAACCCAAATAACAATGACAATAAGTGGCATGACTGTCCCATCAAGGCAATGACATCGTCTCTTTCACTAACAAAGACCACGCCAAAAGCTGTATGGAATGAAAACAGGGATTTATTAAGCATAATGACACATGTTAGATGCTGGGAAGGAAGGGGTCGAGGGATGGAAGGATGAAGGGATGATGGGGTAGGGGTCGAGGGATGGGGGAAGGGGTCGAGGGTCGAGGGATGAGGGGGTTTAGGAAGGACGGGTGAGGGTTGACAGGAAGGGAAAGAAGCTGGTGGGATGAGAGGACGGAAGGGGAGGTTTGGCGAGAGGAACAGGAGGAACGGAGTGGGTGTGGAGACGCTGAGTGGGGGAGCCGCCTCCGATCTCTTCGTTAGCCCCCTGGTTCCTGTATGTGGATGAGAGAGAGAAAACACGAGGAAAGAAGGGGAATGGGAGGGAGGGATGTAGAGAATCAGTCAAAGAGGGAGTGAACGGATGGGGTGCGCTTAAATATATTTCGGGCGGAAATGAGATGAGTTCGAGGCGTGGTCTTTGTTCCCGAACCTAGTTATAAAACTTCATTTCACTAACAAAGACCACGCCAAAAGCTGTATGGAATGAAAACAGGGATTTATTAAGCATAATGACACATGTTAGATGCTGGGAAGGAAGGGGTCGAGGGATGGAAGGATGAAGGGATGATGGGGTAGGGGTCGAGGGATGGGGGAAGGGGTCGAGGGTCGAGGGATGAGGGGGTTTAGGAAGGACGGGTGAGGGTTGACAGGAAGGGAAAGAAGCTGGTGGGATGAGAGGACGGAAGGGGAGGTTTGGCGAGAGGAACAGGAGGAACGGAGTGGGTGTGGAGACGCTGAGTGGGGGAGCCGCCTCCGATCTCTTCGTTAGCCCCCAAGGAAACTTCAGTGAGACAGGTGTGCGTGAGCGTTTCTGATGTCGTTTACGTCGTTGCGGATGTATGTGTGGTAAGCGGGGGAAGACCATCGGCCAAGGATTTTGATTACGTGGTCGGGGACCCCCTGCTTGGAGGCGGAGGAGGCGGCTCCGATGCGGAAGGAGTGCCCTGAGTACAGATCTGGGGATATTCCTGATTGAAACAGGATTTGGCGGAGGTGACGGTGGAACCAGTGGCGTGTGGCTATTTTTCCTATTTCCGTGACGAACAGAGGGTCCTGGGGGGAGGCTCTGCTGGCTAGCCTAGAGTTGATGTATTCTTGTAGCGGTTCGAAAGGGCTGATGTAAGAGTCTAGGCGGAAGAGATAGATGGGTTGCGGTGGACCGGACTGGTTGGTCTTGCTGCATTTAAGGTTGTAAATAAGGGTGTCGGTGGATGGATTGGAGATGTCGGAAATGGATGCGTGGCAAGATGGGTTGTATTTAGAGGTAGAAGCCGTGAATTCAGAGCAGCGCAGAAAGCCGAAGAATGCTAGAAGAAACATGGATTCCAGGACCTTGTCGACGTACGGAGATGAATAACCTGAGCGGAGGGTTCTGATGCATCGGATGAGGAGATCTGAGGTTAGGGGCGAGCGTTTTGGTGGAGTATGGACTTCTGTCTTGCGGAGACCTTTGATTAGCATCGTTATGTGAGAATGGGAAGTGGCTTGGCATGGAGCCCCGGAGGTTAGCCTGGTGAAGAAGTTGATGCCGCTTATGTAGGCCTGGATGGTAGTGGATTTCATCTTCAGGATGGAATGGGCGAATGAGATAAAGCTCGACAGGGTCAAGACGTCGAGCGAAGGAAACGGAAGATTATGAGAGGCGTGGAATGTTTTAAAACAATTCCATCCGGTCATGTATGATGCGAGTGTACGGGGAGCGACACTGTTCAGGATGGCGTCTTGGGAAATGGAAACCAGGTTTTGAAGCTCGGGAGTCAATTGAAGATGGTGGCAGAAAACGGTGGGACTGGAGTTGGGACCGTGTCGGAGGCTGGTGCCAGCTGTCTGAATTTCTGAAATGAGAAACGGGAGAGTGCGTCAGCAATTGTGTTCTGATGACCGGGGATGTGAGCTGCTCGGATGATGAATTGGTGTTGTGCCGAGACTAGGGTGAGTTTCCTGACGAACTGCATGATGTCTAGGCAGTGTGAACGACCCTTATTGATGATGTCTACGACTGCGGTGTTGTCGGAGTGGATGGTGATGGTTTTCTTTGACCATTTGTGGCCCCAAAGAATAGCTGCTATGATGACCGGGTACATTTCGTAGATGGCAGAGGAAGGAGAGAGCGATGAGAATTCAGGGGGCCATTTGGCTGAAAACCACTTGCCACTGAAATAGCCGCCGAAGCCGATGGAAGGAGCTGCATCTGTAGATAGTTGGATGTCTTCTGATGAAGTGATGTTTGTGTCGTAGAAGAAGGAGATGCCGTTCCAAGAAGAGAGGAACTGGTGCCATAGCTTGAGCTCCATTTTGCAGGAGTTGTCCAGTGTGACGTTGTCGTGGAGTGATGGGACTGAGGAGGCTATGGAAAGCAGGTGAGACAGGAAGGATCGACCTTGTGGGATGATGCGGATTGCATAGTTGAGGTGGCCGAGTAGCGAGAGGAGTTGGCGTTTGGTGCATTTGTCCGCCAGGAGGAAGTTTGAAATGATTAAGGAAATCCGGTGTATTTTTTCTGTTGGCAGGGATGCTTGGAGTGACACGGAGTTAAGGGTAATGCCGAGGAATTCCAGGGATGTGCTGGGGCCCTCGGTTTTCTCTGGGGAGAGAGGGACTCCGAGCTCGTTGAAGGCGGAGATCAGTGTGGTGAGACCGTGTGACGGGGGAGAAGAGGATGGCGTGACTGTAAGGAAGTCATCTAGGAGGTGAACGACGTAAGGTAATCTGTGTTTGTTCAGTAGGATCCAGCAGAGTGCTTCGGATAAGGAATCGAATATTTTTGGGCTGCTTTTGCACCCAAAGGTGAGGCGTACGGCAAAGTAGTATGCACCCCTCCACTGAACGCCAAAGAGATGCCAGAAGTCTGGGTGGATGGGAATGACTTTGAATGCACTGGTGATGTCTGCTTTAGCCAACCAAGCTCCTTGGCCGGCTGTACTGATGAGGGAGATGGCATGATCTATAGTTGCATAGTGCATTGAAAAGTCTGGGCTAGGGATTAGGCTGTTGATGCTTGGGACTGGAGAGCTGTGGGGGGATGAGAGGTCTATAATGAGTCTCTTTTTTCCTGAGTATTTCCTGGTGGCGATGCCAATTGGACTGATTCTGAATGGACTGAATGGTGGTTTGGGGAATGGACCGATCATGAATCTGTCTTTGATTTCTTGGTCCAAGAGTTTGTCGACTATGTCGGGCTGGGAGGTGGCAGATTGTAGGTTGTGGCATGTATGGGAGGAATCTGGTGTGACTACTAGACCTGGGTGAAATCCGTCTTTGAATCCTTGGATGAGGTAATTAACGAACTTGCGGTCGGGGTGACATTTTAAAGCATCGGAGAGAGCGTGGATGTTGATGGGTGTGTTCAGATACTTACACAGGCCGTGTTTGGTGGGGTTATGTGGACAGGTGGATCTGGCATGGGCTCCGCCGCAGAAGGAGCAGGTATGGAGGAAGCGGCAGCTTGAGACTTTGCAACCGAGGTCGTTGAAGTTGTTGCATACCATCCTCCCGCCCTGGTATAATACTGGTCTGCCTCTTTTGTCGACTCCTTTAGGGAGAGGGCCGAGAGCGATCGGTTGGATGTTGACTGGTTTGGGAGTGATGGATGGAGGAGGGGCTGTTGGGGGCATGTTGTGGAAAACAGCCGGCTTCTGGTTAGTTTGAAAGGTGGTAGGGGGTAGAGAAGCGGTGAGGGTGCAAGTTGTGGTGGGATGTGATGGGGCGCCGCACATGTCGCAATTAAGCGAAGCGCGGGCCGAAAAGACGCGGCAATAGAGCTCTGTGTCCAGCGTACCCCAGTACGTTCCTTGGTTGAATTGATGAAGGCGGCCAGCGGCTTGGGAAGCAAACAGAATGTGGTATGTATAAAAAACCGTTGCCTCCGAACCGCAAGGCCAGGTCGAGGACCAGAGACAAGTAGTCGTCCAGCTCTTGCCTGCGTTCGGGGAAAGATGAGCAAATGATGTCGCGGTACAGGGAGAAAGAGAGGGTGAATTCTACGGGGGTGAGTTCTTTGGAGCGGGTGGACAGGGGTTGCTTGAGCGCAATTGGACCGAGTACAGTTTGTAGTTCTCTGGGTACCTGGGGGTTGCAAGTGGACGGATGTATAAGGTGGGCGAGGTCGACGTAGTTACCCGTGAGAATCTGTTGGCGGAGAGTGGCTGACACGGGAGATGGGCGAGAGGAAGCGACTGGGCGTGCTGGAGGAAGTGCTGTGGCTAGAGTGAAGTTATTGTGAGTGGGGGGATAGGTGGGGAAAATCCAGGATCCGGTTGTGGGGGGGAGCTGTGAAAAAAGCAGGTGGGTTAGTTGGAGGACAAGGAACATGAGTCGCATATGGGTGATGGGGAAGGTAGGGGTAGGGTTGGGGGGGGGGGAGGGGGAAAGGAAGAGACAGGAGGAAAGTGAGGGTTTTGGCTGGTGGTGCCGCCGAGGACCGTTGTAGTAGGTGCGCTCTGTGCGGCTGAAGCGGTTGAAATTGGAATGTGGGGGGTGGTGGTAGCCGGAGGAGGTAGGACAGGAAAGTTAGGAATGAGAGAAGAGCTGGGATAGGAGACGGGAGGAAAGTAAGGGTTTTGGCTGATGGTGTTGCCTTGAGCCGTTGTTGTGGGCGCGCTCTGTGTGGCTGAAGTGGTATGACTGGGTATCATAGCCGAAACGGGAGGGACAGGGAAGTTAGGAAAAAGAGAAGAGGAAAGGATGCTGGGATGGAGGGATGCATGTGCTCGGGTTGTTTGTGAAGCGTGGGGTAAGGAAGAAGAAGAGTTAGGAGCAAGAGATGCAGGCTGTGGGTTTAGTACGACCTGGCCCTCTGGGAGGGCTGTTGAGTGAGGTTGGGCTGGGTGCGTGATGACGTCATCGGCGCTGCGGTGGGAGCGAGGCCGTGAACCCGGAAGTGGCCGCGGAGTTCTGCGGTGTGGAATGCTGCTCTGCTGGGAGTTGGTGAGAAGTTTGAATAACTTCGCCTTGTTGTCGGTGCGGTGGAAAGTTATGTTCCGCTCTGTGAGGGTGCGCTTGAGACGAACGACCGTCCACTCCGAAATGTTTGGAGCCGCGGGACGATCGGCGAGACGGCGAGGCGACGCCGGGTCGCGGAGGCTTCGTCCGGAGCGGCTGGAGGAAGGAGTGTCGGTCGGACGCCGAGCGCGAGATCGTCCCCTGGAGCGGTGGGGGGGAGACGGGCGGATGGTGCTGGAACCGCCGGTGGACGGAGGCTGGGAGCGCCTGACGACGTGGATGGTAGAACGTGTCCGGGCTGGCTGGCGAGGAGGGATGATCGGTGATGGAGAGGACTCTGGGATGTCGTCAAACAATTCGCTGTCTGATGGGTTCAGTGAGAGTTCGTTCTCCATGGTTTTAAGGTACTGCTTTCTTTCTTGTTTTTCTTTCGGTTCTGACGATGTAGAGAATCAGTCAAAGAGGGAGTGAACGGATGGGGTGCGCTTAAATATATTTCGGGCGGAAATGAGATGAGTTCGAGGCGTGGTCTTTGTTCCCGAACCTAGTTATAAAACTTCATTAGTGTCATCCTACAATGTAAATGATTGACATCCCTGAATGATACCATTGAAAGCCCTGCACCGTAGATGTTTGAGCTCAAGTTATCCTCACACACTGACTGTGTTACAGTACTCACTTTCTAGGTTGATGAACTTCAAACACATTATGTGTTTTCATTACTGTTTCATTACCGCTGTCATTCATTCAACGTATGCTGTATAGCTGCAAATCTGTGCCACCAGAAAATGACGTGAGGGCATCAGTAAAATTGGGAGAGGGAGCCTCATCACTGTGGTCTTTTTGAACAGCAGAACATTTCAATTTAGTAACCTGTAACCTATTACAGATTGTGACAATCAACAAGGTACTGTCAAGGTGCAATATGTAATTAATAGTGTCCTGTCACACTAAAATCAAATGGGGGCAGCATGTCACCGGAGTAACTGCTAACTGCTGCTAACTGTATTTTGTCATATTATGTTGATCATTTCAGCTACAGCTTAAATGACAGAAAATTGCACCCTGGATATGATCCAAGTGGGACTCATTTCCCTCCACATACAATGATCCTCACATGCAGCTCTGTAGTCCTGTCTGTCAATAACTAATAACATCCATAACTATACAGCTACTTTTTTGATGGCTAAAGTTAAAGAGGCTGTACACAATCTGAACTGCTACTTGACAACAGCTCTAATGTACAGCACACATTCACAGTCAACCATGTTCTTATTAAGGAAACTAGATGCTGAAATGCTCATCATTAACATTCCAAATAAAATCCACAACCTTGTTTGCCGTTCCTACCTATCGACTCCAGCTGCCATAAACCCAGTTCATCCCCAGGCAAAACTCATCTGACTCCCTCCTTCTCTGCCACAACTGCATGACCAATGTGCCATTTTCACCACCCAATATCCAGTATTAATTATTGATCAGTCATCAGTGATTTGCCAGTAGTACAGACAGTACAGAAAGCAAAAGCAGTCCAACGGCGACATGTAACATCTTCAATATGACCATTTCGCGAGGGGGTGACAAAATAGCTGTATTTAATACTACAAATTTGGTACGATAAAATATTACAGGAAAGGTAACTAAATGAACCAGCTCATCTCCGTGGTAGAGGATCACGGTTTTCTTCGTCACCTGGAGTTTTTGAATCCCCAGTATGCCCAACCATCTCAGCATTACATTACATTGATTGCACTTTCGAGTTACAACGTGCCGGTATGCACACTAGTTTGGTGGGTCTCATACAGCAAAGCATGTACAACAAGCAATCGAGGAGATGCTGAACACATGTGAAATAGATAAGCAACGTGTCCACATCATTTTTGGTGACAATGTAAGGAATATGAAAAAAAAGCAGAGTAAAAGCATAGTGCATATGAGGTACCAAGCGTGGGCTGCGTCTCACACACTTCAGCTGGCTGTACACGAGGGTCTGCTGTCACAGTGCAGCGTCACACACTCACCTGCTAACACAAGGAAGGTGGAGGCCAATGTTGTAATATGCAGAATAAGGAAGAGCCATATGAAAGTATATACTTTGTTTCAACAAAATAAAAAACCTATTAAGGAACAGCTTAGATGGAGGTACTTTGTTTCTTAATGCAGCCGAATTATCCAGGAAAATATTAGTTAAGGCTAAGTATTGGATCGGGACTCGGTATCGGCAGATACTAAATATTAAAGGACTTGGATCGGGATCGGGGTAAAAAAAACATGATCGGGACATCCTTGGTGAATATGATATCTATTAAAGTGGCACAGGGGGATGTTACCTGACACCAGGGGTCTCAAACTCAATGTACCTGGGGGCCGCTGGAGGCAGAGTCTGGGTGAGGCTGGGCTGTATCAGGTATTCCACAAAAGAAATCCAATCTTCTTAACAACATTATTAACAGTTCTTTAACTCAAAAGGGTTCTTTTGAACGTGAACAGTTCTTCTGAACATGAATGAACATTGAAGAACATGAACTGTCCTGAACATGAATGAACATTGAAGAACATGAACTGTCCTGAACATGAATGAACACTGAAGAACATGAACGGTTCTTCTGAACATGGCTTCTCTTGCCTACTCCTTGCTGCCAGAGACTAGAGTTACACATGTTTACAATGTTTGGTAACTGTTTGATTATTATGTCTTAGTTAAGAAAGTAATGTTTAGTTAGGAAAGTCTGGTGCCTTTAGTCTCTTCCACATGGTGGAAGGAAGGTATAAGGTGGAAGGTATACAGTTTATTATTAATTCAACAATGGTATCGGATCAGTATCGATATCGACAGATACACAAAGTCCAGGCATCGGTATCGGGACTGAAAAAGTCGGATCGGTGCATCCCTACCAGAGACCTGGCAGCGCTTCCTCTCACAAAGCTGAGCTACATTTGGCTTGAGGGAGGAAGCAGTTGAGACCCTCAATATGGCTTGAAGATGATCATCACTAAGTCTGGACCTGTACTTGGATTTATTGAAGTTCATGGTGAAGAAGAGCTTTTCACACAGATATGTGCTCCCGAAAAAGACACATGGTCCGCTTGAACACTTGGGAAAGCTCAGGGAAGCTGGGGGGCAATTCTCTCAAAAATTGCCCAAGCTTGTCTGCTTTTCCACTCACCTCCCTGAACTTGGCATTGAGGTCAGAGTTGCACTGCAGGTCAATGAGCTCCATTTGAAGCTCAGGAGGGGCATCTTGCACATCAAAGGAGAAGGGGTCTGCAAAAATTTGAAAAGTGGCTCTGTGCGTCTTGAGGTCTACAAATCTGTGATCATATTCCTCCTGTAGCTTCACAATGGCATCAACATACCTCTCACCACTGAATGGTGTGCCTGCATCCACAAGTGCCTTGCATGCTGGGAAATGGCAAAGATTTGTCTGAGAGAGCTAGGCTTTCCATAAAACAAGTTTTGTGGAGAATGCTCTCACGTTGTCATAGGCAGCACTGACGAGCTGCCCCTGGCCTTGTAACTTCTTGTTCAGTACATTCAGCTCATGCGTGATGTCAACAAGAAAAGCTAAGTCCATGAGCCATATGGGATCACTTAGCACAGGAACAGCAACCCCATCCTTCTCCATGAAGGCTTTCACTTCTGCTCTCAACTCAAAAAAATCTCTTTAAAACGCTTCCCCTGCTGAGCCAACGTACCTCGGTGAAGTAGAGCACATCCTCATATTCAGACTCCATTTCCTCTAAAAAAACACGGAACTGCAGGTGCTTTAAGCCCCTGGATCTGATTTGGTTGAGGCATTTCACAACGACAGACATCACATTGTCAAACTTAAGGCATTTGCTGCAAAGGGCCTGCTGATGGATAATGCAGTGCAGAGCAATGGCCTCCTCCACACCCTCCTCTTCCAGTTTTTTTTAACAAGTGCCAGCAGTCCATTTTTCCTCCCTGTCATTGATGGCGCTCCGTCGGTTGTTATTCCAACAAACCTATTCCATGGCAAACCGGCATCCACAATGGCATCACACAGCTGGCGAAATATATCCTGAGCAGTGGTCTGGCCATGCATTGGAATTACTCTGAGCAACACCTCCATCAATTCAAAATTGTCATCAACACCACGGACATACATTGCGAGCTGGGCAGTGTCAGTGATGTCTGTGCTCTCATCAAGAGTGACTGAGTAGGCATGGAAACATTTGGCTTTCTTACGCAGTTGATCATAAATGTTATTTGACAGGTCAGAAATGCGCTCTGCCACAGTGTTGGCAGAAAGGCTGACGTTGCTAAACTGAACCTTCTTTTCCGGACAGACTATACTTGCAGCCTGAAACATGCACTTTTTAACAAACTCGCCTTCTGTGAATGGCTTTCCCGCCTTAGCAATCATCTCACTAACCACGTAGCTAGCTTCGACTGCTGAGTTATTCTCTGTGCTTGCTTTCTTGAAGAAATCTTGTTGCCTCAATAGACATGTTTTAAGATTGGCAACCCGGTTGGCTCTCTCATCTCCCTGGTATTTTGCATATTCCTCAGCATGTCTAGTTGAGTAATGACGTTTCAAGTTGTATTCCTTGTGCACCGCAACTTTCTCTGTGCAAATAAGACAGGTTGGGGTGCCTCTGTGCTCAACAAAGAAATATTGCGTCTCCCACTTTTCCTGAAATTGTCTGTGCTCGTCACCAACCTTTCTCTTCACTGCAGGCTTTGAAAAAGACATGACTGGGTCTGTGTGACAAGATACATTTATTCCAGTTGGTGTCACTCCGCAGTAAAGTTTCAATCAAGTGATTAACGTTGCTAATTAGCCAAAGTATGAATGCAGATTCAGTCACATAGAGATCAACAGTTACCGCCCACTGTTTAAAGGGCTCCGGTTCCGGAAGTGAATTTCACGGTTTGAGTCAACATTTCCATGGTTACAGCGAGCTCCACCAATCAGAGAAGTCGCTGTTACACTATAGGATTGTGGGTAGTGTAGTACTTTTCCATGACATCGCAAATAAAACGTGTTTTTCTTTAAAAAAGTTTGATATCATACGGACTTGTGGCTTCTACAGGATCAAATACCATCATTTCACAATGGTGGTAATCTGCTTTGGATGGTTACAACATTATGGCTGCTGAGCTAGCGGAGTTGTACGTCCTAGCCAACACCAATGTTCCGCTGACCACCGAGGCGGACAGACCCCCGACGAGGCCCCAGCCCGGCCCAGCCTCATTCCTTCGGCCCCGAGGGGTCGTTCAACTCCAGATGGTGCAACAAAGGGACCTTCCAAGCGCAACAAAGGGACCTTCCACAAACAACGCGGAAAAAGTGCCATTCACACAAAACTCACGGGCCGCACTGTCACTAAACTTTCATATCAAGTTTAGAAATGGGCTTTTACTGTATAGTGTTGATGAATTCTTCACTCATTTTTTTGTTTATCTGGATTAAACAGATCTATATTACATCCCCATGGTTGAAAAATACCTTCTGACTTGTTTTTGAAAACATTTCCTCCATCCAGGCTCTGAAAGCTTCAATACTAGACCCTGGTGTGCTGTATATACATCTAATTATCATATATTTGTCTTTCTCTATGTTGATTTCAGTTGTTATACTATCTAATAAGTCGTCTACATTCTAACACTTTATAATTCAGGTTTTGTCTACATTCACAGCCACTCCTCCTCCACTCTTTTTTTTCCGGTTTGTATAAATGAATTAATATCCGTCTAGTTCAAAGTTTCTTCCTTTGTCAGGGTTGATCCATGTTTCAGATATTACAGTTATGTTGAACCCTTACTATTTAAAAAGGGGGACCGGAGGGTGTGTTCCAACTATCGGGGGATCACACTCCTCAGCCTCCCCGGGAAAGTCTATTCCAGGGTACTGGAGAGGAGAATTCGGCCGATAGTCGAACCTCGGATCCAGGAGGAACAATGCGGTTTTCGTCCTGGCCGTGGAACACTGGACCAGCTCTATACCCTCCGCAGGGTGCTCGAGGGTTCATGGGAGTTTGCCCAACCAGTCCACATGTGTTTTGTGGACTTGGAGAAGGCATTCGACCGTGTCCCTCGTGGCATACTGTGGGGGGTGCTCCGGGAGTACGGGGTCGGGGGCCCTCTGTTAAGGGCCGTGCGGTCCCTGTACTGCCGGAGCAGGAGCTTGGTTCGCATTGCCGGCAGTAAGTCAGACCTGTTCCCAGTACATGTTGGACTCCGGCAGGGCTGCCCTTTGTCACCGGTTCTGTTCATTACTTTTATGGACAGAATTTCTAGGCGCAGCCACGGGCCGGAGGGGATCTGGTTCGGGAGCCAATGGATCTCATCTCTGCTTTTCGCGGATGATGTGGTCTTGTTGGCTCCTTCGAGCCGGGACCTCCAGCATGTCCTGGGGCGGTTTGCAGCCGAGTGCGAAGCGGCTGGGATGAGAATCAGCACCTCCAAATCCGAGGCCATGGTTCTCGACCGGAAAAAGGTGGCCTGCTCCCTCCAGGTGGGAGGAGAGTTCCTGCCTCAAGTGGAGGAGTTTAAGTATCTTGGGGTCTTGTTCACGAGTGAGGGAAGGATGGAGCGTGAGATTGACAGACGGATCGGTGCAGCGGCCGCAGTAATGCGGTCTTTGTATCGGTCCGTCGTGGTGAAGAGAGAGCTGAGCCGAAAGGCGAAGCTCTCGATTTACCAGTCAATCTACGTTCCGACCCTCACCTATGGCCATGAACTTTGGGTCATGACCGAAAGAATAAGATCCCGGATACAAGCGGCCGAAATGAGTTTCCTCCGCAGGGTGGCAGGGCGCTCCCTTAGAGATAGGGTGAAGAGCTCTGTCACCCGGGAGGAGCTCAGAGTAGAGCCGCTGCTCCTCCACATCGAGAGGAGCCAGCTGAGGTGGCTCGGGCATCTGTTTCGGATGCCCCCGGGACGCCTCCCTCGGGAGGTGTTCCTGGCATGTCCCTCCGGGAGGAGACCCCGAGGAAGACCCAGGACACGCTGGTGTGACTATGTCGCCCAGCTGGCCTGGGAACGCCTTGGGGTCCTCCCGGAAGAGCTGGAGGCAGTATCCGGGGAGAGGGAAGTCTGGGTGTCCCTGCTCAGGCAGCTGCCCCCGCGACCCGGCCCCGGATAAGCGGATGAAAATGGATGGATGGATGTTAAACGCTTGTGTATTCCTTGATGCTTTCATTTTGGATTATTGATATCTGTCTAAATGGTTTGATTATACTGATCCTCTGTGTAGTAGCAGCTATTATCGGTTATGTAACAGAAGAAATTAAGATCTGGATCGATAAAATTTCCCCTGGTCTGTAAACTGTGGTGACAATTTAAGGACACATTTTATTAATCTAGAAAAATAACATAGCCTAATTCATATCAGAATGAGATAGTTACATTTGACCTTCAGCTTCAGTTGAAAGATGGTCATTATTCAGATCACAATAACTTGGGATGTTGCAGCCTGTCCTGCTGTAATTTGTTTTCTCCCCCTGAGATGTGACAGCATGACCTGCCCTACTGCCTCTGTTTGGTTGGTAGTCGTTGCCTTTTGATGGGTTGATTAGATTTAGGCAATAGGACTAATGAGTGGTTAGGGTAATACATGGGTAAGCCAATCAGAGGCAGAACAGGGCCCTAGGTATGGCAAGCAGCAAGTGAGGAAATATATTAGAGGGGAAAACAATATAAAAGGATTAAATATAATGAGAATTAGCATGAGACTGGGGAAAGATGAGTCTAATTGAGACTTGGCAGCTCTGTATAATGACAATTAAGTGTGGTGATGCAGAGTTGTCTATTGAAGTTAGCATCTAACCAGCTTGCCTTGGCCCCTCCCAGTCCAAAGGTCCTGTCCTAATGGTGTAAACACCAACACTGCTCTGGTGCTCCAACCCCTGTCCCAACCACTAGATGCCAGTTAACACTCAGTGCGTTTACATGACACTCGAGAAAACCAAATTATTGGGTTAATCCGACTACGATCAGATCTTTAAGATGCATGTACACACCTTAGTCTGACTAAAGTCGACCGGATCGGATTTCTCATAGTCGGACTAAAGCACCTAGATTATTCGACTGATAGTCGCATTACTCTTACATGCATACATTTGGATTGGATTTTGCGTTCTGTAAAGAGATTTTTCCCCAGGGCCGTGAGCCGGAAGTAGAAGAACGGCGGCAGTGGCTGCAGTGTCTTTCCTCTGAAATAACCGCAAGCGAGAGCACTATTGTGCATCTAGTTTGTGTAATAATCATGTACATCACATACGTAATGTACAAAGATGTAGCTTTGTCTCGCTCTTCATACACCAACTTTCTTGCATGCTGAGACAGAGTTTGTTGTTGCTGGTGACGTAAAGAGGTCAGCCAGAGGTGGTTCTGTTAACACTAGTTGAAATGGGTACAGCGCCACCTAGCGTACAGGGGTATGACATGCTTTCGGCCAGTAATTCGATTTTCTCACTGGCATGTATACTCGGATAATTGCAGTTGTCCGACTGAGCAGCATAGTCGAACTATGGCTGTAATCTGACTAAGTTGTGCATGTAAACGTAGTGAGAGTTAAATAGCTAATGGCAGCCACAGTTAGCAGCAGCAGTTAGCCAGCCAGTTGTTAATATCGCACCTTTAACACAACTACAAACGGCAATCCAATGAATGTTACTGTTGTTGTCTGTCTGCTGGATGTAATTAGTTAACTATTTAACTTTAACATTTAACACACAAAAAACCTTCAGAATCACTCAGTTTTGGGGTCCCCCACTTCAAATGGCAAAGTTAAAAAGCACTATTACAGCTATAAAAAAAACAATGGCGAAATATCAGCCATGCTCAGGACTGAGAGCCAGCTGCTGGGCCGATAAGGAGAGGAATTTCACTGCACCCCCTTCTATTTAAATGTAACATTACTCTGGGTTTCCTGCCAGCCAGTTTCCTGTGTGTATATGTGAGGAAGGGGGGCATGATGGTGTGGCATGGCATTTAGAAATTTGAAGGTTCCAGAGCACAGCAAATTAAAACCTTTTTTCAGATGAAAATTTGTTTTAAATGATTGGAGTTATTCATGTATTATGTCAAAGAGAGGAAATAATTCTCATTCAGCAGAGACGGGTGACAGCCCTGACAGCAGATGTGTCAAATATTGTGCCTTAACATTTTCAACATTTGCACTTGTAATGTCTAATTTCATTCTCCCCTTAACTCTAGTTAAACTGACAAATTGGTGCAGTTGGTCATCTAACGGCATCACCGTGGTTTTGCCCAGTTACTCCACACTGGAGGCCTTTTCCAGTGTGTGGTGCAGTCTTTCATGCCTTTAAATGTTTGGTTTGTGCTTTCCTTCCTTCCAGGCAGATACCGGTTTAAGATTATTCCACTACAGGATTTCAAACAACACAGCAGAGACATGACACTTTCTACAAGTAGGCAGATCCTTCACAATGAATATCACATCTGTTTGTTGTTTAAGTTACATCAATGTTGCTACGAAATGCAGATGAAGTAGCTGAAATATGTGGTCCTGGTCTCTGCAAGTTAAGCAATCCTATCAATAAGAGCAACTGCAGTTTGGAGGGGAGGAAAACACAGTTAATGTCTAGCGCCACTCATCATGCAGATGAAGAAATTAATGACATGATAAAGATTTCAGCTCAAACTTTTGTTGGAGGTAATTACAACTGACAGTTTTTTTCGATTATGTTTAACAGAATGAACAATGGTGACATGTGTGTGTACGTAGGTATACACAGCCACACAAACACAGAGCAGTGAAGCCTCTTGTAGCCACTCTCCTCCCTGCATTCCTCAGAGCCGCTGCAGACTCCGTGGGGGGAGAGTTTAATGGATGGAGGTCAAAGGTCACTTCCTGTGCATTGATTAATTGAGATATGCCATAGGGAGCTGAGCATTAAAGGATCAACAGGGCAGAGAACAAGAGAGGATTCAGAAACATGTTTTTCCAACAATGACTTTACCTGTTTGAATGACATTTTCCATCTAATTTTATTAGAAAAGTTCAATGTAAAGCATCACATTTATTCAAAGCTTTTCTTTGAATTGAACAAGCCAGGGTGTATAAATAAAACATTTTTTTCTGATTAAATA
Organism: Sparus aurata; assembly: GCF_900880675.1. Lineage (NCBI taxonomy): Eukaryota > Metazoa > Chordata > Actinopteri > Spariformes > Sparidae > Sparus > Sparus aurata. The sequence goes on along the minus strand of NC_044205.1, from coordinate 4,537,627 downwards.
AAATAAATGCTAAATGAATGTTTATCAAAGTGTTCAATGTTCATGTATTCACCTAAAAGTTTCAAATGGAATTGGAAAATGTCCCACCGGGCAGTACCCAGCGTTTGACACAGTTAAACTTTCCACTGGACATGAACAGCAGTTTCCCAGGTCAAAGTCCTGCGCTTGTTTGACCCATCCATCCATCCCTGACCTCCTCCTTATGCGAAAATGTACCTTATGTGAGTCTTAAAAACCCCTGTTCTTCTATGAAGTTCTGATCACTGAAGACACATCAAACGGCCTCTCTGACAATGTTCAGTGGGCGACAGTAAGGAATGTATCTTCCTGATACAGAGCTAATTAGGGATGGGTAAAAATACTGATTCATCAATGCATTGCAATATATTTTTTCCCAATTCAATATCGATTCATAAAATCCTCTAAATCGATTCAGGCAAGCGACCACCCGCGGTCCCTCGCCGGACCTCTCGGTCTCCGCCTCAAGCAGCTGGAAGTCTCGCCCGCGATCTCGCCCGAGGGTCGGAGGGTGACGGCAGCGGAAACACCGTCGGAGCTGCGGAGGCGGATAGCCGATGTCGGACGCACCGCTCTTTTGGAGACTGTAAACTCCCAGCACAGCCGGTCTCACCCTGGCTGCTGCACCATGCGCCCACAAGTAGCACTCTCCTCCGGGGAGAGAGGGGGGGTCAGTGTCAACGTTTTACCCCCTCACGTCTAGCCGGAGGGTGGAGGGACGACGGTCATTTCTATGTTTATGTCAGACAAAAATGTACCATGCAGTCCCAGAAACAATGGCACTTTCTCAGCTTAACTATGGTTGCACTATTTTATAACTTAACACATCAGGTACCTTTGTTTACATTTCAACTAGAACTTCCTAGAGGAAAGATTTATAATTTAAGATTACTTTTTTAAATAAAAAAAATTATCAACTATTTGTTTATTACTACTTATTACTGAATCGATATCGAAGCATTTAAGTCAATATTGAATCGAATCGATATTGAATCGAATTGCGACCTAAAGAATCGAAATCGAATCGAATCGTGAGGTTCTTAACAATACCCAGCCCTAGAGCTGATGTCGTCTGGCAGACACCTCAGACAGCCACCTGTGAGAGAGACGTGAGCAGACTACAGGGAGGAGAGCGTGACATATGGAGGACCAAACCTGACATGAGTATAAATAAATAAATAAATGCATAAATAAATACATAAATAAATACATAAATAAATACTGAAATAAATACTAAAATAAATGCTGAAATAAATAAATAAATAAATGCATAAATAAATAAATGCATAAATAAATGAATAAATAAATAAATAAATGCTGAAATAAATGTATAAATAAATAAATAAAAGTATAAATACAAGAATAAATGCTTTGTATGTATTTATTTCTGTATTTCTGTATTTCTGTTCACCTACATATATTTATTTCTGTATTTCTGTTCACCTACATTTATTTATTTCTGTATTTCTGTTCACCTACATTTATTTATTTCTGTATTTCTGTGTCCATATGTAAATGAGGAGGTAGGAGGTCCTAACCTCAGTCAAGAGCATGATTGGTTACAGGAGTGTGCTCGATGAGGGTCTACTACTTCTGCCTTACTAGCGCCGCTGATTCCTGTACACTGTACAGGATTGTTGCTGGCTACCAGCAAGCCTGCTCAGCTAACTGTTAGCTGCAGGTGTTGACATTTGTTCATGTAGCTATGGTTTAGTTATGAATTTGACTGGCGTTCATTTTAACTTGCGAGGGTCCCAGGTGTGCTGGTGATGTGGTTTGAGAATCCCGTCTGGAGAGAGCCATGTCCGCTAACCAGGAAAAACATTCTGCTCATCGCTCCAAGTCATGTATATGTGTATTCTAGACGAGCGCTACAGAGCACAAATCGTCCAAAAGTGCATGTTGTCGGTCTCATATCTTTGTTGTGAATGTCGATACTCTCAAATAACTCATGTGTGGAACAGGCTGAGGCATTTGTTCACGCCGAGCGGCTCGAGAGCGGAGTGGAGACCCCTGTTAGCTCTTATGTTAGCTGTTAGCTGCTCGCTGTAGCGCAGCGTCCAGGCTACCTTGTGACACCGGTTACCATCGGGTATTTTTCATTCCGCACTGTTCAAATGGTCACTTAAAGCCATCGTTCCGAGCCGCATACATCGTTATTAAGCTTAAGCTAAGTCAGTGTGAAAACTGTACACTGTCATACAGTCTGCCGGTCATCTCTATATTATCATTGCATCTCAATATCTTGAAAATGCATCCCGTTTCCTTTGTGTGTGTGTGTGTGTGTGTGTATGTGTGTGTGTGTTTGTGAGGTTATATAAGGAGCATAACATGCTGACCAGGTGTGTCCTAGGTAACATACAGTCACACACACACACCAGCCACGTCAACAAAACTTCTGTAACACCTGAATCCTATCAGAGAAAGAGCAGATGTCAAACACACACACAAACCTCCAGATGGTGGAGTGTGCCCTGCCCCCTCATTTCATATTCAATTAGCAGAATCAAAGAAGGATGCAGACCCTGCCGACTGCATCCTGTGTGTGTAATGGGAAATGACATAATGAGGCTCTTATGGCCACATAGATTGAGGCAAAGGGGGAGAAAACAGAGCGAAGGAGGGATGGAGGAGGGGTTCACCAACAGGTTTAAATTAAACTTCTATTCGTTGTCATCTATAGTTTGTAGTTATGAGTGGCATAATAAAAAACACCAATAAATGTTGAGGTAATAAATTATCATATTTATAATGACAGGACTGAATGAAATGAAAAGTTATCTGTAAACCACAAAACAAGTGCAAAGTGTCTGTAACTCAAAACTCAAAGTACTCATACCTTCAAACAGTCATCATTTACTTTAGACTTGTTGTGATGTCACATTAAACTCTGTCCTGCTGAGCTCAGCTCTACTGTATGCTGTTAGATCTCATGCTGCACGGACCACAACAAAGGTGCAGCATCGTCCCGTATTCCAGACGTCAGGTTTTATTTGCTTACTTATTATGAACAGACAATCCCAAAGGATAAATTAAACTGACTACAGAGTCTACAACAGAGCTTGTCTTCTCATGCTGTAACCATAGTTACCTCTCTCTCTACAGCACTGTATTATTGCTAGTTACAATCACTGGCTGGCTACTCAGCACGCAACCTTACGGTGCCACTCCATCTATTCCCTCAGTCAGGGCTGGCTGGCAGGATCCGGCAAATATCTTGCACTGGTTAAACTAAGAGAGCACTGAAAATCCATATTGTTATTGGCCGGTGGATTACTTGTATTTTGTCAGCAGTTGATGAGCAGCAGACCCTTGTGGTGTGTGCTGCTGTGGCATCTCAGCTGTGAGTAGAGAACCTATTTTCATGTGATTTTCTGATCGGCCCTTCTGATCAGGCTTCATAAAGACCACCAATCACACTTTTTACAGCAAATATCGGCCGATAACCAATCACTCAGAGCATCATTAATTCACAGCATAATGCAGGAACTTTAACAAGGCAAGCAGGAGCAGAAACCTACTCCAATAAAAGTAAATGTCCTGCATTCATAATGTTCACTTCAGTTTAAGTATTGTGATCAAACTGTACTTAGAGACACTATGCTACCTGACCAATAGCAAGCCTCTAGCTTGGGGAGCTTTGTTTTCCCTCTTTAATAACGGGGGAAATTAAACTGAGGCCATGCAGGTTCTCTGTAAACAAGCCAACAGTTCTTGTGTAACACTTTTGGAAAGCAGGAACAAATAAATCATGATGATCTAGATCTTGTTTGGAATAGGATTATTACAATTCTGTGTCACTTGAAATGGAATAAGAGGAATTTATTGACAACTTTTTAGTTTGTTTACTGGTCTACCATTGAATTTCCAAGTCCCACTGCATCCAGACATTTCAGTAGAGATACAAAAACTAAACTTTGTGTACAGTGTTTCTGAATCAGGCACAAGGACTTTTACAATCTTCTTTTACTTCAGTGTTAATTTGACTTGACTCACAGAATTATTGTCCATTTGTATGTATATGTTGCTTGGCAAGTTTTGTGAATGTTATTAAGGATCCACATACAGCCTCTATTTTACTTTGAGCAGAGCAGTAACATTCAGGTAGTAAAATCCCAAAATGCAGAAACCATCTCTGCACCAAACAGCCAACAGACACAGTTAGAGATGAGCAGGTGAACATAGAGGAGCATTTAGCAGCTTACACTCTTACACTTTCTCAACCATGGGCGGAGGGCTTTCCCCAGTATATTGGTAGGCTGAGGTGATGTGCTAGATGCCTCCTTCAAAAAATGTCTTTGCTGTGTGTAGGTCAAGAATCTTTTCTAATGTATGCAGAGGTGCTCCTTATACCAGGTAAAGCAGGGACTGAAAATTTCTTAATCAACAGTTCAACAACCCCTAGTGAGAACACCCATAGAGAGCCTGGCCAGAGGTGTGGGAGCAAAGAACGTATAGAAACTATGCACTCTGATGTCAATCAACCAAAAGGTGAAAGGTTTACCTCATGACACAATTTTGATGACAGCCCCATATTTGCATGATAAAGCTGACTTCAAAACAACAGCTTATAGCATCAGTAACACTGGCTAAAGCGAAACAGCGTACTAAAACTAACTTCCCAGAATCCCCTGCTATCCCCTCTGAGCTCCCTTCTTAAAGCAGCCACAGCATTTGGTGAATATCTCAGTATTGTGGGTCAGTGCAATATATATCAGTCCTCAGTAGCCCCTACTCTCACGCCATTTTTAGGGGGAAACCATTTTGATGTGTGTAGGCAAATATTTACGAACATAATAGCCATCATTTTTATGATTTTATTGTGTGTGTGAACTTCTTTGGAATTCTTCCGCCAGCTTAAAATTGGCTTAAAAGTCATGGATATACCAATATTGATAACTTTCTTGCTGCTACAATGATTCCTGCCACAAAGTGGCTGCACTGCTGCAGTGCACTTCAACTATCATTTTTTCATCTTACATTAACATTTTTAACATGTCATGTTGATTTTTAAGGTCTGATTTTATGTGAAGCATTCATTGCATGTAATTTTAATTATTTTGAGCTGCATTTTGAGCTACATTAACTATATTCAGTATAACCATCTTTGGCTGTCACCTTCTTCATGCAAGTCCTTTAGACAGAGGCAGCCTGCCCTTCGGACACCCAGACTGTCTGCTATCTAAAGCCAACAGACCCTTCAGCAACAAAGAGAGGCTCCAGGATTGGAGTACAACCCAAGAAGCACAATAACCGGCCGGTCCAGAGGGGACTGCTGAGGATGGCAATGTGTTTACTGGGAAAATTACAGTAACAGTCTGTGGAATTATCACCACCACTAAGCCCCAGAGGAGAAGCCGGAAAGTTCTCCCTTCTGAGGAGAGGCTGTCACGTAATGAATGAGCATGAGTAATAAGTCTTTTTTTACAGGTTCTTTAACAACAGTTTTACAACGTTATTTATAAAATTCTGTCATCACTTTATAGTATCTTCAAACAGAAAGACAGTGGTGCTGTGCGACACATACTCTTAAGGCAAAGATTTTACACATGCACTGTAAACCCGAACGTTCAAAGTAATTAAATAGATTAAGTACTGTATACTCAAAGTTTTAGAAAAAGTTCTACTTACTTAATTATGTCAAGTTGGTGTAACATGTTGTTCCTTTTTGAGTCATTTTGACTAATCATTTTTGATTAAATGGAACTATTTTGTATTTAAGTGAGCATAACTTTAAAACATCACTTAAGCACAACTTAATAGAATTAAGTTATTACATGATAAGAATGATAAAGTCCTGTTATTTCTATGGTTTTAAATAGGGATGATTTAAAAATAAACTTAATTTATATAGCACATGCTAAAATACAATAAAATCTCAAAGTGCTTCTCCAAATAAATAAAATCAGTTAAAAAAAACAGTAACAATTAAATTGAGACAAATGGTCTACAATGCATTTGACATTAGTGGAGGACAAAATGTATTTTATTTAAGCATCAGTTTACTCTAGCCTATATGTTTTTTAATTTTTACTTAAGTGTTGAGCAGCTGCAGGGATAATGTTTTATTTTGAGTTAATCTCTGATTCACCCTCCGAAGAAGAAGGCGGCGCTAATGTGCATACTACACTGATTCCTTACCGCTCTTTGAAAAAACACAGAAGAAGAAAAGTTTGAACTGCAGAGATGGTTGGCGGCCGGAAGCAACAGAAGGCAGAAAGTTTGACCTATGCGGTAGCAGTCAGGACTTACTGTAAGTTTTGAAGTTGAATATTTATTCACTTTTACTTATTTAACGCCATGGATTGTAATAAACTAAGTTTACAGCAGAGGCAAAACTCCGCTGGCCACCATGGTGCTAACTAGCTAACCAATTACAACTAATGTAATGGTCAGCTGCTAGAACTAGCGAGCTAACATTAGCTAACCTAGGTTACAACCTAATCTTTCAGAGGATCCAAGCTCACAAACAGTATATTTTGATATGTGATGAATGTATTTCCCATCATTGCATCTCTCTCTTCCAGTTTCAAGAAGTTAAGACTTCAGAGTTGAGGAAGATATAACTGGAGATGTGATAAAGATAAATGATATGTCATCTGTTCTGTTCCATGTGTTAGTTTGTGATTAGTGTCTTTTTTTCATCCATTCAGGACGAGTTTGATGAGCTAGAGCTTGATGGTGTTGCCGTGGGCCTCCTTACTGTCATCAGTGACCATGATACAAGTCCAGTTCACTACCACCCTGTGAGAATCTCTGTCGTCACTGAAAGGAATTAGCCAGGTCGCCAAAAGCACTTTTATAGCTGATAACGAAAGCTAATTTATTATTTTATTATTATTTATTATTGTTTTTGATTACTCCAATTATTTTCCTGACAATCTGATTAGTTGTTTGGTCAATATCAGAAATTTGTGAAAAATATCTATTTCCTAGGGCTTTAAGTGACCAGGAACACATTTGGAAGGCTAGAATCAGAGAATTTTGAGTTATATGAGAGAGATATTAAGTTTGTTAAACTCAATGTAATTGAGGCAATCAATTGCCTCAAAAATGTTAGGTTTTGAATCACATGTTTTTAAGTAAACAAACTCAACATATGTGACTAATGTGTACTTAAAACAATGATAGCACAAACTAATAAACATTGACTTTGCTTAACATAAAATGGTGTGGTTGTGTACTTATTTTTTAAAGTTCTGTGAAGTTATTCCAGTGGTTTTGAAAACTGGAATCTGTAAGTCATATTAACTGAAAATAATTGAGTTGCCTTAACAGAAAACGTTAAGTCATATTAACTGCAAATTTTTGAGTTGAGCTAAATGAGCACTTTAATTTAACAGTTATCGAAAGGTACAAGTAGCAAGTCATCCAACCTTTTAAGTTCTGGAAAATGTTGACTTTTGAGTTCATCAACTCAAAAAAATTGAGGCAATCGATTGCCTCAATTCTTTTGAGTTCTGGTAACTTATTCAGATTTACAGTGTGTGCACAGTGCACGGCAAAATGATTTCATTACCATAATTAAAGGGACACTGTTGTTTTTTAGAATTACCACGGGATAGCATGGGAATAAGTGGAATAAAAAGTTGGTATCACTGGTTCTGCTGTAGTGATTTTGATCATTTGTTTTTAAACTGTCCATAATGAGTCCCACAATTAGGGATGTAGGCTAACGGTTACCGGTGTCACGGTTAACCACGGTAAAATTCCCGACGGTGAAGGTTACCATTTAAGTTTTAATCACCATGGTAACCGCCGCCGTCAGTAACCACGGTGTGGAAAACTCGCGGCGCATGCGCAGCGTGCAACGTACGCTTGTTATGTAGTGAAGAAGACATGGCGGAGGGAGGACATGATAGTAGCGGTCCTCACAGCATTTTTCTGCCTTTAAAGAAACCAAATCTGCAGTCTGGGCGTATTTTGGTTATTATAAGAATGCTCAGGACAACTGGTCGAGGATGGCAGCCCTATCTGCAGGAGCTTCGAGAACAAAGTTGTTGCGAGGGGTGGCAACACCTCAAATTTACTTACTTTCACTTTACGACCATCACCCGCAACTGTTCAGCGAATGCAAGGTAAGCTAACCATAAGCTCGGTTGCATGATGTATGTGCATGTCGAGTTTTCTGTCTAATTTGCTGTTGTCACTAATGTAAACTGACCAGATAGTGGTATAACGGAACGAAGTTGATCCGTGATTTGGCACGTTATCTGAACCGCTTATTAACTGTAGATTTCACTTTTTAAAGTCGACTTAATAATTCCCCAAATATTGATGCAGAGCTGCAGTGAGGAGGATTTGACACATACACGTACTGGGTGGACTGAGTTAGTGAACGCAAACTGACTGAGATGACTGACTTTCATCTCAGCTCCGTTCACCTGAGCAGCGTCTACCTGTGGCTCAGCAGACATCTGACCAATCAGATTGACCGAGTCCACTGACAACAGACGAGCAGGCAGACAGAGAGACAGACAGCCAATATATATAAGTAATATCAGAAATGTGTAATACTTGTGGATTATTTGTTGAACAGACTGTATATAAAGAATAATATAAAATGGTGAATATAACCTGTGTCTAGATAGAGATAAGAGCCAAAATAGAGTATTCATAATTCATTTAACAACAATAATCCTTTTTGTTTTGATCTAAAAGAATTATCCAACCTGTTCCTCACAAAAGTGATGTGATCTAAATTGTGAGTTTTGTGATCTGTTGGTTGCACCCTTAGTATTAAGTAACAATGACAGTAATAATTAATAATGACATTTTCTATTCATTTTTTTCACAGAGAGGGTCTGCTGGCCAATCGAGTGCTGCTGCCACTACAACTCATTCTACCTCTGTAACGCAGACATTAAAGGACACGTTTCAAAAACAGGCTGCCTCATCACAAAAAGCCAATGACCTATTTTGCACAGTTTTGATACATTCTTTTATAATTATTTAATGTTGATTTTGCAGTGTTTTGTTAAGGTTTTGGATTTGGACAATTTTAATATATAATAAATATATTTAAATATAAATCTTGATGAAATTATTTCAATTCATCAGTGTTTTTTCAACATTTTGAAGACATTTTAAAAAATACCGTGGTATACCGATAACCGTGATAATTTTGGTCACTATTACCGCGGTGTGAAATTTTCATACCGTTACATCCCTACCCACAATGTTATAGGAGTGCAGTGCTTAACCACTGCAATGCATTAAAACCTGGGACCTACATGCCCACAATGCAACAGCAGCTGAGTGACATCTCCAATGCTTCATGGTCTTGTCAGATTTTTGTATGAATTCTACATCACTATGATGACATGCCTTGATCTGTAGGGTATTTCATTCATTTGATTACGCCTAAACAAAGAGAACTGGGCTGCTGATTCTTTTACCCATAAATTGTATCTCAAGTGATATTTCGTGTATAATATCATATCATTATATCGCCAAAGCATGGTTCCTCCCCAACTTACGCCTGGCAGAGAAAATAACTGACCAGAGACAAAGTTTTGAGGCCTGACCCTCCTATCAAAAGCATCAATATTTGATGAAATGGAAATGACACTCAACAATCAACTATCCTACAAATCGGGCCTTTAATGTGGACCTACAATCTGATGTTGTGCCTGGATGCTGATGTGCTGCTGACAGCTGTTGCCACCAACATGTTATCATTAACCCCCAACATTCAGAAATCTGCCAGTCAACTTTTGTTAAATACAGGCTGGTTACACAATTATCGAGAAAACTGCATCTAGTGTATTTTAACGTATTGTAATAGGCAACTAAGCCTGCTCTCTGAGAGAGGTCCTGTTGCTCTGCAAATGTCTGCACTGTTTACTAGCATGTAAACCTCAACTATGATGAGACTGCCGATGCTGCCTTCGATAGCACAGTGCTTTGAACTCAGACTCTCCAGGGAACACAGCGGGGTCAGTAGTCTCAGACAAAGCAAAATTCACTGTTGCACTAAGATAGACTCAAACATTCCAGATTTACACAGAACTCATTTCAGGAAAATGAGAAATAGTCAACCAAAGGACTGACCCTAAGGCTTTATAACGTAACAAGCTTTATTTCTCTTTCAGAGTAATGGGTTGCTGGTTAGAAAAACATTATGTTTCATAGCCAATTCAAAAATCACTATACCAAGGGGTAGCTGAGAAATTCAACTGTGTACGCTGCATTTAAATCTCATGTTCAGAAAACTATAATTAGGTTTGTGGGACTAAGGCCTGCTCACAGTGGACATGGAAAGAAAAGGGCTGCCGTTCACTTCCCTCCTTCCCCTCCTCCTCCCCTTCTGCTTTGAGGAGTCAAATTGGTTCCAGATGCATTCTCTCACGGCTAGCCTCCATAACCAAATCACAACATGAAAGAAACGAAGGAGAGGAGTTTTGCAAAACTCGGCACAGGAAAAAAATTTATGGAATTTCGACACAACATAAGTACAGGGAGCAAGTTGGAGAAGAAGCCATTGTCTTGAATGGCCAAAACCAGCCGATCACTTTCCCACATGGTGCTATTTATCACACCTTTATTACTGTCACAAGACCTCAGGAGACAATGTGCACCCCAAATGACGATCTAAGAGCTGTGTTTCTTTCATGTTCTTGGCGGATGTGTCAGGGGGGAAAAACTGTACAAAGTGATATTTAGCCAGAGCAAATCCACATCCTGCACCCATGTGGACAGAACATCAAAGACCTACCCACCAGCATGTTAGACCGATTTATAACCCTGCCCATGGAACCCCCTAAAACCCTCGCTGAAGGAGGCTAGGATACACATCCCAAATGATACTGTAGAGAAAAGGTCTCTTCAGAAGACGCCTCGCCAAATGGCTCAAAATGTAGCGAGAAAGCACAAAGTGGCTGCTCCATGTTGACTCTGTCAATTAACATGTGAAAGCAGCTTCAAGGCCAGTTGTCCCACAGCACCAACCACACCACTGTGTTTGACTAACGCCCTTAACAAGACCTGCTAAATGAATTAACACCCTGAACAGCTATTACACTATTCATTCAGACACATTTTGCTCACATGCAGTTTTTTCTTGCTGTGGCCAGACTCCATTTAAAACGACAGGCGGTTTAATTTCCTTTCTTTCTCGCCTAGTAAAGCTGGTGAAACTTGATTTACAATTAAGTCCTTACCTACACACATGTGAAAGAATCCAGTTCCTGGTATTAAGTAAAATAACTGCGCTCTAACTGGGTATATGTTGGAGAACAGCAGTTAAAACACGACGAATTATATGGGAGTAAATGAGTTTTAAGGAGACATGTCCTTCTTATTCATAAGTGATCTTATGAAGGCTGTCACAAGGAGGAGGGAATCTTCTGGCATTGTTAATGTAGCTTGTCATCGAGGTAAGGGCTTTTCCTTTTCCTTCTTTTTTCCCGAGCCGCTATGTCCGCTCTGTTTCCTTTCAGTACCCGGCATATCACACAAGGAGCCCAACAAATAAATCTACTTGTAAAACTCTCATGTGTGACCAGCAGCCTAGACTAGGAGGAGGAAACCAGAGGGGGACTTTAGAAAGAACTACGCCATGTCCTTTACAAGTTCAGAGGCGCGTTCAAAACATCCCCATGTTGTTAAAAGAGGCTACGCAGGATGCTAACCCCGTCCGTGCGTCTCTGAGACTGTAGAGCGTCATGCTAACATTCACCCTTATAACGGATTAACTCCACGCATTGTTGATGGCTTTCTCGCAAAGGTAAGCCTAAAAGTCACCATTAAGAGACTTATGTGAATCCCAAAGAGGAACTCGTCAAATCGGCGTGCAATAAATATCCCAGAATTAATAAATTACATTTTTACACGAGTCTTTTTTTCGTTATTCCCAGTCATTTCACACCTACCATAGACACGCTGTAGTGGGCGGTAGCTAGCGCTGCAAACTAGTTCAGACTTATAGGTTTTATTGGACAAAGTTCTGACTGCTGGACATTCTGCTGCCCGAATTCACCAGTTAACTTTTAAGATTCAGAATAAATACTTATGACTAGTCTGCGACATGTTCAAGTTCCATAATAAGCAAGAGAATGGCACATGTAATATTTGTGAATGGAGTTTGGTGTGATGTCCTCACTACATTAACGTTACTACTGAGAATGTATCGGGTCAGCAGGATGCCAACTGTCTCTGAATCAACAAGTTTGTCCCGACATGCAACATACGAGAGAAAAGACACTGTCCACTTTACACTGTCCTGTCAGTCCTCACTTTGCTCTGCAGTAAAGCACACACAGACGGCAGTATGGACATACAGCTTACAGTTGTGTAGTTGAAATCACGGACACAGGCAGACTCACCCTGAGCTCGAAGCGGCTGGCTGTAAAAGTTCACGGCGACGAAGAAACTGATTATCTGGAAACACACACGCATCTTATTGAAATCCTAAAGTGCATCGTGGACAAGAATACTTGGAAAACACTGGTGCTGTGATATGCTCCATGGATCCCCGGTCCTCTCTCTCTCTCCCTCCCTCTCTCTCTCTCTCCCTCTCTCTCAGTTATGCATATGGACTGCAGAGGACATGCGCAGAACGGAGAGCGACACCGGTTAACGGTGACTAAAGCAGGTATTAAAAGCAGGAAACAGAGTTTAGAAAGGTGAACAACCTGTGATGGAATACACCTAATCCTATGGACTGTGTGACAATAGCCTGTGTTTAAAGGTGCACTATGTTGTTTTGAGAATACGCTTTAGTGAGCAGGGATAGATCTTCATTGGCTGATTTTTAATGTCTAAACAAACTAAATAATCAAACTCTCTTTGTTTTCATGACTGAAATATCTGAATAAACAAACTGACCTTAAAGAACAAAACAATCTATACTGCTTTACTTTGTTTATATGTGGCGGACCCTGCCACCTTTCTTGTGTCCTTATTTTCCTTTGAGAAAAGCACTTATTATTCACTTATGGAAAAAGATAAATATTTTAAGTTAATAATGTTACTTCATTAATATTGGTAATATTAGTTTTCTGAGTCTGAATTTCTTCTTCAAAATTACATAGTGCCCCTTTAACCTGATATCAATCTATTTGATAGCCTACAGATAAACTGTATGTATACTGCAGTTTTCTGGTGAGTAGATTCAGATAAAACATTATGAGATTTGGATTTAAAACAGAAAAGACTAAATTCATAATAGTTTAGGGGTGAATGTTTGCCCCCTTTTGCAACATGATTCACTAAATACTGCATTTGAACTGTGTACGCTCTAAATTCTGACACTATTTATGGAGTCCTGTAACCTTATTTATAGCAATATAATGCATACCTATCCAAAGCATGGGCTCCACATGGGCTTTACATCTAAAATATTCAGTGTTTAATGTAAACAGCAGTATCATATTTGTACTTTATTTTTATTTTTCTTATTTATTTTGCAGAGATCACTGTTTTAAAATAACTAATGCCCCCACCCAGGTTATGACCCCTTCAAAGGTCAGCTCATAGCCCTTTGATACCACCCACAAGGTCAAAACAAGGCTAAAGTGAAACTACAAAAACAAATGGAAAAACAAAGCAGGGTGGTGAAGCCAATGACCTGCTGCACAGAGAAAGTATACTGCAGCTGTCTCCTCGGAACTACATTCAAATACTTCTAATTTTGACAGTCTAAAACTGACTGTAGTTGCTGCCCTAAGCACAAGTAGCAGCCAACAGTAATAATGTTATAATGGGAATGACTGACTGACTAAATTATGTTTGTTATTACCATCAAAGGGAAAGATGTTCAGACAGAACAGATCTGCAATAAAGTATCTGCTCAGCAAGCTGTAATGTTTTCATGGTTTCTTTTAGGCAAGATGTACAAGCTTAGGGGAAGTGATGATCTCAGTTAATCTCTGAAAAAGTTCAAAGGGACTTAATACTCAAGACAAGACATGTTTACTACACTGTCATCGAGTAGAAACCTTGGTCTTTCCCTAACCATAACCAAGTGCCTCTGTTGCCTAAACCTAACCAGGCAGGGGATGGAATGTGAACTCCAGCCTCTGATATCAAGGTCCTGCATTTTGTGCATTCATCATCCACCCCAACTTCCCCCCTACAGCCATTTGTCCTCACTTAAAAAAACCTCCCCACTGAACATGGATTGTAGGGACATTATGTACAAATATTAATATATGTTTTTTATATTCATATACAAATACAAGTTAATATTTTCTGAATGTATATAGTTAATACACACTGTGCAGATTACAGGGACCTTTATCTATTAACACTAGTGCAGTGCCCGTAAGAAAAGTGTATTCCTATAGAAAAGTGGGAGGTTAAGCAGCTTTTTCATGGATGGCCAAATGAGGCTGTGTTTGAAGGTGGGACGTCAGGGATATTTAGGTTTGTTGTGAAATCAGATATTCCAGGGTATAATTGGCTGTTTTTGACTATTCTTGATTTTGCCATTATATTTCATCTTAAAAACTATTTACTTGGTGTCATTATTTTCAGCACAACCTCACATGTGTGACTGTACAGTTATTTCTTTTATTTTGACAAACTGTATTAACACAATGGACCTAAAATCACAAAAAAAAACATAAAATCCGAGTAGAAAAAGTTAGATTTTTTTACTGTGAAAACCACAAATAAACATATTTACAACAAACCATTTTTTTTTACTTATAATGCAAATATAAATTGTTGTTTGCTAAATTTGTGCATACATTTAAAAAATTTACAAAGTTATATGTAACTATTTACATTTAAATGCAGGCAATGCTCAGGTCTGCCTGTGCTCCTTGAGAGCTGCACTGCCTGCTCCACATTCAGCATCTTCTCATTGTTCTGACTCATTAAACAAAAACCGACTCCACTACACACTAAACACACTACACCAAACACTACATAACACACTAACTACACACTCCAAACACGCTAAATGTCACAAATCTCTCAACTCTCAATATCGCTGTCCGACCGTCGTTGCCTGTCAATCATCCGGCTAGGTCCCTCCCACAACTTCCTGTTCCTCAACAACCAAACTTGCTGCTTGGACACTTTCGTGACAAAAGCCCGTTTTTACCGTTTCTTCCTGCACCAGACACAAAGCAAACGTGACGGCAATGTTCGCGAAAAAGCGTGGCGGACATTATTTACCCTAGGTCCGGTTTTGGACGTGCCGATGCGGCCGGTCCGTCGCCTTGGGAGGTGGGCCGTGTAGCTAGCGGCTAGCAGCTAGCCAGCCGCTAGCTACACATGAACATCCAGATTCCGATTCCACTTTGTTGTCCGCGCGTCTCCGGATCTCCTCAGACCCGAACAGACTCGGTCCGGACTCGTTTAATCTCATTAATCCACAACAGTCAGTTTAGATGCACAGACCAGAACAGAACAGAACAGACCGAACCACCAGCAAAATCCCGGTCCAGCTCGCGCTGCTGCAGGTATTAATCTGCTTGTTTCTTCAGGTACGTTGTGGGCTTGAGCTCTGCAGTGATTGGCTCTGGTGCACACGTGGCCACGGTGTGCAGTGATTGGCTCTGGTGCGCGCGTGACTGTGGTGGCTCTGGTGGACTATGCTCGGCGGAATTTGTAAAGCATTTATGAAATAATTTATTCACGGTATCATTGCAGTCCAAACAAATGCTTAGATGCACACCACTGAACCACGCAGCAGCCATGTTGAAAGTCTTGGGTCAGTGTGATCCTTATCCGCAGAGATATTTGACCAACAGACACATACACACACACACACACAGACAGACAGAGATTCCGTGCATTTATAGATAGATGTAGAAGATTGAAGGCTATTTAATGTTGACAAGAGATGCAGGAATCAGGACAAATTAACATGTGCAGTTTGTATGTATTTTAAAAGTGATGCTTAGTGTGGTGGTGTCTACATGTTTAAATTTCAGCTCAGTGGTAACGTTTCCTCAGTTAAAGCTACAATAAACCATTCTTGAGAAAAACTTAATAAACATGTTGATAAACATGTTTCCATAATCTTGGATTACCATTAATTGTCTGGTAAATATTTAACAAAATAAAAGAAAACCTCTGTCACACTTTAAGAACCTTTTTTTTGTCTTCCTCATAACATTTTCTAACAGTTCAATCTAGGTGATTAACATGCCAGCGCCAGTTTACTGTGTGTAACATATAGAAACACAGTTTACGACTGTTATGAACAGTCTTATTCTTTTGATTGCTTTGGTGGTTTACACACTGGAGTAGAGCGCCTCAGAGCCATCGGTTCAGGGTCTAAAAGCACATATGCTGCATGGTAGAGTCAACAGTTTCTTAAGGCTTAGTGCCATTTTCCCCATTTCTGTCAGTTCTGTCAGTGAGTCAGTACCACCTGAATTAGGTTCAGCAAAGACTCGAGCTCGAAGCTGATCTCCATGGCATCGGTATACTGTGTCAGACTCTTGCTCTCTAACTTCATAGGACACTGGGCCCGTCTGTCTGGCCACCAGTCCAGGAATCCACTTGTGTATTCCTCCCCTGTGTTATGCAGGTACACAGCATCATCCACACTGACTGAACGGTCAGCAGCTGTGTGGTCATGGTGATGTTTTTGTTGATACTGTTTCTTGCGCACAGTTTCTTTTGTGCAAGGCTTAAGGAAATCCAGCCTTGTCCTAATGTGTCTGTCACTAGTCAGCTGTTCTCTACATTTAAGAAAAGCAGCCGGCTCAAACTTAGCCCACTTCCAAGTTGCATGTTTTTTTGCTGTGGCACAAATCTTCCATAATAATTAATAAGTCCCAAAAGAGCCTGGAGCTCTTTCATGTTAGTGGGAGAAAGAGCTTCCTGTATCACTCTCACTTTATCTTTTGAAGGGTGAATACCCTGCTCATCCAGAATGTGGTCTAAATACTCTACTTGAGTTTTGCTGAACTCACACTTTGAGCGTTGTACTCGTAGGTCATTTTCCTAAAGGCGCTGCAGGTGGTGCTCCTTCTCTGAGCGCCCCATGATGAGCAGGTCATCCAGGAAAACTACCACTGGTAGGTCTTTCATGAGGTTTTCCATAATGCGCTGAAAGATAGAGGGTGCAGAGCTAACTCCAAAAGGAAGTCTGTTTTACACAAACAGCCCCCTGTTGGTATTGATGGTTGTATATTTTTTGCAGTTGTCATCCAGTAACACTTGCTGTTAAGCTGCTGCCAAATCTATCTTTGAAAAGATTTTCCCCCCCTGAGGGTAGCTAAAAGCTCCTCTAACGTGGCAAGGGGTAGTTGTTTGTTTCAAGTGCCGGTTTTACTGAAACTTTATAATCCCCACATAGGCAAAGTGACTTGTCTCTTTTCTCTACTGGCTCTAGAGGTACTGCCCATTCACTGTGCTTAACAGGTGATATTATGTTTGCTTCTCCCAGCCTCTTGAGCTCTCTCTTCTGTTTCGATCATAGAAAAAGAATTTAGGGGGCACCTCTGGTTTGACAATGATGGAGGCTTTAATGTCTTTAATTTAATTTGTCAATTTTTCCAAACAGGGCCATCGTACTCTCTGGTACCGACCCCAGGTGTCTCTCTTCCCCCGCAAATTAACCTCGTCGCCAGTTTCTGTTGAGTATTGATGAGGCCAACATGGTAATAACCTTCACTCAACTTTACTGCTCCATCACAACAATACAGGTTAAATGCGCTTGGGTGACTTACAGCTCCAAACTGACAGTATTCACAGAGGTCCAAAAAGCATATGTAACATAACAACCATGTGACAGTTAAATGAGAACAATATACCACACTCTTGGCTTGCTCATTTGTGTTACAGGAAAGTGATTTTTTTTGGTCTTGTTAATGGCCTCATGATCTCTTAGGTCAAGTCAATTTAGCTGGTCGTATATATTGCTTTTCACTACATGTTCATGATGTCTTTGGTTGTGCACACCCTCAGATAATATTTGATGCTGAAGGTTAGAGCAGGTTGCTGAGCTGACTGGCTCATTATATGTGTTGTGGTGCAGACACTCAAAAACACATTTGTGAATATTTTCAACATTCACAGAAAGAGAGAAACATACTTGCCATCGTTTTATGCTGAGATCTCAGAATTAACTAAATAAGACCTCCTTGAGTGTCACCATGTTTACTGTTTGCAAATACATTACATACATACAAGTTCTACATGGTCTGAGCTGTCTGGTGTGCTCTTTAGAAATGTCCTTCAGTAAAACATTTGGTATATAGGCAAGTATGTGAACAATTATGTTCATGAAGCAGCCGGCTGGTCTACACAAACACTTTGTTGAAAAGAAAGTATATCTTTGACTCTTACCTTGTGGCCTATAGATCTGGGAGTCAGCATCACCCTGATTCCCTCCACATAAGCCTATGGGATTTGGAATTGGATTTTGGAATATGCCCGAAATAATATCTGTGGAAAATACAAGTTTATTATACCCACACATTTGTTGAGCAAGATAATCTTCACAGATGAACACCACTGTTCTGAAGCAGAAATTAAGTGTGTCACAGAAAAAAGCTAATGTTAGGCTATAAGCAGACGACATCACAGTCACATGACTTAAACATCACCAACGCAAAGCATCTTACTACACAATTACTTTACAGGTGTTCTATAAACTGATCAATGTACAAGTTGTGCAGTCAGAGTTAGAAAAGTGTGTAACAAAAGTGGGCCTGTAAAGACGGACTAGTGAGTAGATGAGTCTCTGTATTCGCTGTGAGGACGTTGAATGTCCCCGACAACCTCTGTAGTCTCATTCAGACACTCGTTAGCAAACACAAACTCATATTTTTATTCTGGACTTGGGAAATGGTGTTTAAACTGCCCATCGACAAAGTTCTGAGAAACATCTGCCCATAATACTCCCGCTCAGCCTCTTGCACCTCCATGGCCTGTTCACCCTGCTGCTGCTGGACATGGATCCATAATGCTGCAGCTTTCCTTCTATGGTGAGATCTTCGTGCATGGAGTGTAGCTTATTCTTGTCTTCTCTGCTAGCCTTTCCACTATTTTGTTGATATTGCAGATACATCCAAATACATTTGGTATTGATATCGATGCAAAAACAACATATGTCATCATTAGGGTGATAAGACTGTAGCCTCCTACCAAGACATCGCCCCTCGCCCAAACCATACAAATACATGTGTAAACATGTCTAACATGGACAATCTCCTGTTGTGTGCCGCATGTGTCAAATGTGGACAATATCCTGATCTGATTCTGTGGATATTGTACGCAGTTCATATGTGAAAGGGGCTAGAGCAGGGGTGCCCACACTTTTTTAGCTTGCGAGCTATTTTTAAAATGACCAGGTCAAAATGACCCACCTACTTGAAAAATACTAAACATCTATTTATTTATACATACACTGAGTATACTTTATATAAGACAATGCATAACTGATATTGAGAAAGTAATGTAACCCTTGGTATTGCACACATAAATTGACAGCAGTAATGCACACAGGTGACAAACCGCTATCAATATTGCACACAATTTACACACTGGGAGCTGGTGGTTTTCTCCATAAAGTTTTGAATGATTGAAAAATGTCCTCTCCGCTGCGTGCGTTCTTTCATGGGCAGTTATGTTAATTGATCGACTTATTGGGCACCCCTGGGCTAGAGAGAGGAAGAAGGCATACGAGAATAAACAATGTTACCTCACCTGTGACTGAATTTCATCAGTAATGGTAAATGGACTTGCATTTCTATAACGCCTTCCAGTCTATTGATCGCTTGTCAGATTCACCCATTCTCACACACATTCATACACTGGTGGCAGAGGCTGCTATGCCAGGAGCAATTTGGGTGTCAGTATCTTGCTGAAGGACACTTCGACATGCAGCTAAGGGGAGCCGAGATTCGAACCATCAACCTTCCGATTACTAGACGACCCACTTTACCTCCTGAGCTACAGCCGCCCTGTAATGGTCATCGGACAATGAAGACAGCAACTCCCATGATACCTCGCTACTATGACTTTTGTTATGTTTTGACTGAGAAACCTCGGGAGGCAGGAATGACAAATTGTGCATTTAAACCAAGGTCCACCTACTATTTTTCATCCCTCGTTTCTCAACCAACCTCTCACAGTCTTTATCACCGGATGGAATTTTTCAGTGGCCTTAATGTGACCTATGTATGGAACTGATTGTGACAACACATCCTACTTCAAAACCATTCCTGAACTATGTTAACTGAACCAACTCCATACAGCATTGGACACCATGAGATGTGAATGAATGTTTCGGAAACAAAAAGGAAAGTGGACCTTGAGGTAAAATGTAATATTTGTTAAATGAAGAAAGTCCATCGTATTTTGTCGAAGGGATCCAATCTTCATGTGAAATGAACCATTCTGTGACAATGACCTATATATTACTTTCTACTCATTTGTTAATACAACCATCACTAATAATAATTCGATATTTTCTCAAATTGTCAGTTTCAGCATGAACTGTTCAGGTAAAACAGAAATGGTGATTTGCCAATATACCCATCCAGCCACAGGAAATGTTGTTTTCCATGTCGGCCTCCCAGTCTGTCCCCTCATTGTTCCCCTTAATGCCCATGTCAACAGGGCCAGGCGGCTTTTGTGCTGCACAGCCGTCAAACAGCAGGGAAATCACTGTGCAGAGATATCCTCTTTTGTAATGGGTCAAAGGTCGTGAGTGAGGAGGATGTCAGGAGCTGGAGTCAGCACTTTGGCCCCATGTGGCTACATCATGTTGTCGACAGGCATGAATAGTGAGGGGCCAGCAAGAGAGGGCCCCCTGGCAACAGAAAGGAGGAGAATGAATCATTTATTCACACAGATGTAATGAGGTCATCTGGCATTGATAGACAGTGCTTTGACTTAAAGACACATGACATGGGGCTCCATGTACTACAATCTGTTTTTCTATCACCCACTGAAATACAATATAATATTACATTATGTACTCTAATGTAACAGCTTATTGCCTCTTGTTTCAGTTGTCTCTAAAATAACACTATAGTCCCGTACCAATTTCAATGAAACATAACACTCTAACACTCACTCATAACACTGTATAATAACCCACTTTATAACCGTATGTCGTATTACATACTACTCTATATCCAACAATCATCCTATTTTCCATAGTCTGGCTACTTTAATGAAACCTTCATTATATTAAAGTCATTATAACTGAGCATTAAGTATATTCCAAACACATTTTTGATAAAGCATATTGATTAAGTATGATATTACAGTGGAGTCAGCTGAACTGCATCATCATTCATTGATTTTTCACATGGTAAACTTCAAAAAGTACGTATTTGTATATTTACAAGTATTTTTCTCTTATAAGGAGAAAAGGTAAATTCTTTTAAAATAATCAAAAGACAATTTAATCATTTTTAAAAGACATTAACTCAAAATGCACAACTTGTAGTAGTTGTTTAGCAGATTTGTTTGAATGTGTCAATCATTAATACTTCTAGATTTTCTTAATCTGTTTGGATAATTACACTAAATGAAGTAAGGCTTTCTCAAATGATCATTAATAATAACTGAAAATTTGTAACAAATTTAAACAAAAAACAACAACAAAATGAATCAATATTTTTCAGTATAGTTAATAAATATGGTAAGGATTTTTAAAGTATTTGTTACCTGATACATATTTGATGTAATTTGTTACTTAAGAACACAGAGAGACTTTATATTCCATTCATTCTGTTTTCTGACGTCAAACAAGCTGCGGAGGTGCTGAACTCCATTGTAATATACTGTAAAGTTCGTTTTCTCTTATTTGACTGCTTCATGGAGAGGGTACTTACTTCATGAACATGAAGATGAGATGGGGAAAAGAATAGACAGCTGTGGATAACAGAAAGTAACTGAGTCTCTGTTGAGTGCTGACATGAGTCAGAGGTCAAACTGAAGACAAACTCAGATACACATCCTCTGCAGCCATTTCCACATTTGACCAATAAGATTCTTCTTCAGGGGATATTTTTCTGGTAGCAAACTGGTTGAAGTGGCGGGGTGTGGATAAATGGCAACACATTACTGGACATGGTAACTATGATATTACCAAAATACTTTTGCTTTAAATTACATAAAGTCATTGTTGTAGTCAAGACAACCCAAACCAAGACCAAGTCTTGACCAACACCAGAGCGTTTCGAGACCGAGACAAGACCGAGACCAGTGCAGGTCCCTTCACACTGAAATCAACCAAAGTACAGTATGTAATAAACAATACAGTGATCCTGCTGCTGTTGTCTGACTGGTCTTGAATTAAATTCCAGAGACCTAGTAAAAATGAGGTTGATTCCGAGACAAAACCAAGACTTTCAAAAAGTGGTCTTGAGACTCACCGTGCGTTCCATACCCATATGACCATGCTATCCAGTATACCAGTAGTATGTGAAATGCAGTATGCCGAAAATACCAGGATGTGCTAATATATTTCACAGTATGGAAGGCAGCATGCTTTCCCGGCTATTCTGACTCACAATCCTCTGCGCAAATATACATCACATACATCACAATGCGTCATGCTAATCTAAACAAAGCCAAGAGAGCACACATATTTGACAGCTCACTGACAGAAAGACAGATGAAAGCACATTTAAGAGTCTGCTCTATGTTCTTTATACTGCACTTAGACTGCGATGGATATAGGAGCAAGAGGGTCAAAGTTCAAGGCGCATCGTGACAATGCAGTATGCCCCCTTTTTAATGCAATACTGCAGCACGATAATGTACTTAATAAGGGCAGTTGCAGTACATACTAAAAATAAGAAAGAAAAAGTATGTGATTTAGAATGTACCCCAAGACCAATCGTGAGTACTACAACATGAATTACAGTAGCACAATATCCCTAACACTGGTGGCGACATGGAGGTGAATCCACTCAGTCCATGAGCTTCTCCCGATGCACAGCTTCTCCCGATGCACAGCCAGATGACTCCTTTTCAAATGGAAAGTTACCAGTCTACCATTTCTTAACACCCATCTCATTGTTCTACCACAACATTTTTAAGGTTTGGCGAGAGTTTCAAAATGATTCTGAACAGGAATTCCCCTCTGTTGATGCTGTACCACTAGAACCACCATGGCGTCCTCACCAACTCTAGTTATGTGCTTTGTAGACTTAAATTCAATCATTTGCAGTGAGGCCCTCATTTGGTGATACTATGTAAGGCTGGTGACTATATTCATCTTTCATTTTGTATACTGTGACTGATTTGAAAATCATGAGAAACAGTGTATGAGTACATACACACATCTTCCGCCAGCAGCAGCCCACTGACCAGCAGTCTGGAAGATTAAAGTGCCTGTTGAAGAGAGAGTCTCTTGTTTGCAGTCAGACCTACGGTGCAGACCCTGAGGCCTGAGGCTCCATCCGTCACTGACGAGCCAACTGGCTCCCAGCTTCAGCATAAAGCTCCATTGTGATGGTAGATGTAGTTAGACACCATGATAAATTCAGTGTTGTTGTTTTCCATTAAGTCTGTCTTTATCCCACTCACCAGATGTTTAATTTCAGTTATTACACTTCTTTACAGATGTCCGCCTGGGAGTGTGTATTTGTGTATGTGGGGCTGAATTAAACCCATATATGAAGCACATATCAGCCTTTGATTTAAGTGTAGATGGGATCCGGTCAGTGATATATTTAAAGCTGTTCTCAGAGGAAAATAAGAAAGGTGGCAGGGTCCGCCACATATAAACAAAGTAAGAGAGTATGAAATCATGTTGTCCTGTGAGGTCAGTTTGTTTTTTCAGTTTTTTTAGGCAGAAAAAAAAACAGCCAATGAAGATCTTTCTCCTCTGATTAAAATCTCTTCACAAAAACCTCATTGTGTACTTTTAAACCTTTTCTTTAATTTGTTGATGTAGATCAGTTTAGCAGATAATTTAACTGACTTGTTTGTAGTGTTTAAGGTCAGCGTCACAGAGAGTGCTTACTGGTGGGATGTGATGTTTTACTGCTGGCTGTGCAACAAATTGCTCCACAGTGACAATAAAGGTTACCTTGAAACCTTGAAACCCAGTTTGTCCATCACAGAGCACTGATTAGTTTATTTTTCAGCTGCTAACACATTACTGTTTCATAGTCACAACACTTATAAACAAATTTAACAGATCCTTATTAAAATACTCATTCATCTTATCTTAAACAAATCGATATGGGCCATTTAATCATTCGCAGATATTTTTAACTTTCAAATGTACATGTTGGCCTCAAACATCCAGTATTGGTTGGTCTCCAATACAGCATGTCTTATAATGTAGTGTATGTATTTTTTCACCATGACAGTATACATTTTTAAGAGAAACAATACATTTGGAGCAGTGGTTAAATAATAACCATATTTTCAGATCACTGTAGCATGAAACCAGGATTAATTGGTAGTGTCATAAATTGACTATACATAAATTGTATAGTCTACTTGCTGGCAGTGGTCACAGGTATTTTTACTTTGCACATAGATATGCCTGTTGTAGTTTGATGGCCTGTTGAAAAAAATTGCATTATCTTTGAAATCCTTCACACACACTATGTTCAGGTCTGGATGACAGGTCCTCAAATGATTCATTCAAGAGCATGATTTATTCATTGCAGGCAAGTTATTAACTTGATCTCCTGCTGGTCTTATTATGTTTCATGGTACTAAACAGAGTGTGTGTTTGTGTGTGTGTGTGCATGCGTGCGTGCGTGCGTGCGTACGTGTGTTTGCATGGATGTGTGTGAGTGTGTGTGCATGTATGTGTGTTCCCTCCAATCATTACACAGTGTCCCATTTTCACTGGTCCAAACCACATTCCTGCTCATTGTTGTAACTACTGTCCCTCTCATGACAAAGAAATGTAATAGCAATAATCAATAGGCCACTTGATAAACTAACTGCAGGGAGTTGGAGTACCAATTATACATTTGAGAGCACAACAGTAGTCTGCAAATATATTCTGTTAAAATATACAGGGCTGGGTGAACTGAAATGTAACAGATCTCTAATACATGTGTATTAAATTGTGATTGCTGGGACAAGGAGTAATCCAAGCAGATCTCAGCGTTGCTGCATGTGCTTTAGTTTATGTCTTGTAACCAATGACTATAAAACTGCATTGAAGTGAATGAGAAACCGCCCAACACCATAGCTTCTTCATGGAGTTACACAATCGTCCTCCAAGAAAAAGCAGCAGTGTTGTTGTTTTTTTAAAAAAAAAAAAAACTGTCTCAAAACATTTGCTCATTTTCAAGAGACAAAGCCGTCCAGTGGCCATAGTCATTATGATGGAAGCTACAAAGGAAGTCAGGTGTCAGGAAGTCAGAGCGACAAAGTCCATAGAGGGAGGAGGTCGGGTCAACACAGAAGACAGCTCTTCATTTCCTGTCTAAACCCAACTGTAAATGTATTTTTCAAAGCATGACTGATCATTCACTGACCTTGACAACAAAGCATCCCTTATCACCTTCCTTAACAGGGATTTGTGCATTTTCGAAGCCACAGGCAAATGGTAGAGGGGTCAGATCAGAAACCTCTTCTATGTATTGTTCTAGAGGGCATGGACAAACAGTGTACTTTGTCCTTTCATTTGGAGGACTTGTTGGGAGATACACTTATCACAGTGTCTGTCATTAACATGACATTAAGGGTCAGTATTGAGTTGAGAATCACAGAACCCTATCACAAAAGGGTGACAGAGTGAAGAGTGGAAGCCCACTGTGACGTCAATAGTTTGTTGATAACCGTTAGGATGCCTCAAGTTTAACATTATAGTATATATTGACAAGACGGTGATGCTGGGGAGAATACACTTTTTGCACCAACAGGGGACATGGTGTGGTAGCATACCCTAATTTATGGTTTATTATACTCTAAATGGACCATGATTTAAGAAACAATGAACATCATGTTGAAAAACACGTGAAGCTAATAATCGATACCATAAACTCATTAGGAAAATGATCACTGATGTAATAAATCCAGTGAGAAGTAGGGTCATTTTTTTCATTTGCTTACATACAATCAGACTTCTTTTTGAAACCAGTGGGGTTGCCTCCTGCTGTACATTAGGAAGATTGCAGGTTTTAGGCACGTATTGACTTTTTACATCAACAAGCTTTGTCCACTGTTTTATTATTGAGCTTTCCATGTAAAGCTAACAAAATACCAAGATTAACTGTGTTGGTGTTATGATCTCCCTCTAGAGGTTGTGTCCGCCAGCTGTCTTGTGAAAAGGAAAGAAATTCCAATATTATCCCATGTGATGACTAGTGAAGGCTGGTTGGAGTAATGGTGAAAGAGGCCTCAATCTCTGCCTTTTCAGCAGGGATCCTCCATGTGACGTGTTGCTGTGTGGGTTTTCCATTAGCACCTCTGCAGTAACCAAGGTGATTTAAAGTACAGCTTTGTGTGTGTGTGTGTGTGTGTCTGTGTGTGTGTGTGTGCACTATGTTCTTGTGTTTTTAGCATAGCATGGCTTTTCACCACCTGTCAGTTTGTGGAAACACCAACAGACATGTTACATTGGAGGTGTGAATGGAAACCCTACATTTCTCAAAGCAAACAATCTGTCAGGCACACAAAAGCTTATCGTGTACAGTATGTGTTCATACTAGTTCCATGGCCGAGATGGCACACACACACACACAAACAGATGCAGTCAGACCTCTTGGGTGCCTTGCATTTGAAATTGTGTGTGTGTGTCAGAGAAAAAGAAAGGTGGAGGCTGTGCCAGTGTTTTGGTGTCAGCCATGATGGATGGGCAACAGGAACATATGGTTTGCTATTGTTACCCAGTAAATCCCCCTTTACTATTGAGCTGTTTGCTTGGTTTCCAGGTGCTGGGTTTGACATCACAGTCCTTTCAATGGAGAATGAAGCAAAAATAACATGAACCACCTGTGGCCCACTGTAGAGCCAAGACTGTCAGCTGTCTGTCCGTCTGTCTGTTGTTCTTCTACACTCATGAAGAACAGATGTAATTATAAGAACAGAGCCAAAGGAAAATTCTTGAGCTACATAATGAAAGAAAATTTGTGTTTTTCAATTAGTATCTCTATGTTGAAGTTGATTTCTTGAATCACATGACAGTATGTATGTGAAAAGTGACATTCTTAGTGACTAACCCACAGATGGTTGTCAGCAAACTTTTCAACTCTGTGAGGCTTTTTAGCATTTTTCAGCTCAGTGTACGGACATGCCCCTGGTCAGTATGATCTGCTTGTGTTTTCACCTACCTTGTGATGCTGGTGGAGGTTGTTTCATTCAGCCGCCTGTCAGTGTAACTTCAGGGAGAGAGTCAGAGAGTGAGGGAGGAAGTCCGTGACAAAAAAAAAGACTAAACGATATGAACACCATTTTAAAACATTATCTCATCATTTCTCACATCTTAACGTAAACAAGAGAGTAACTTTTCAGATGTTCCCATGCTACTTACTGATTTTCTTTTATTTCAATTGAAAGAAAATTACATGCTTCTTTTATATACTCTATATATACAGTATCTCATAAAAGTGAGTTCAGCCCTCACATTTTTGTAAATATTTTATTATATCTTTTCATGGGACAACACTGAATAAATGACACTTTGCTACAATGTAAAGTAGTCAGTGTACAGCTTGTATAACAGTGTAAATGTACTGTCCCCTCAAAATAACTCAACACACAGCCATGAATGTCTAAACCGCTGGCAACAAAAGTGAGTACACCCCTAAGTGAAAATGTCCAAATTGGGCCCAATTAGCCATTTTCTCTCCCCGGGGTAATGTGACTCGTTAGTGTTACAAGGTCTCAGGTGTGAATGGGGAGCAGGTGTGTTAAATTTGGTGTTATCGCTCTCATTCTGGTCTGTGGAAGTTCAACATGGCACCTCATGGCAAAGAACTCTCTGAGGATCTGAAAAAAAGACTTGTTGCTCCACATAAAGATGGCCAAGGCTATAAGAAGATTGCCAACACCCTGAAACTGAGCTGCAGCATGGTGGCCAAGACCATACAGCAGTTTAATAGGACAGGTTCCACTCAGAACAGGCCTCGCCATGGTCGACCAAAGAAGTTGAGTGCACGTGCTCAGCGTCATATCCAGAGGTGGTCTTTAGAAAATAGACGTATTTCTGCCAGCATTGCTGCAGAGGTTGAAGGGGTGGGGGGTCAGCCTGTCAGTGCTCAGACCATACACCGCACACTGTATCAAATTGGTCTGCATGGCTGTCGTCCCAGAGGGAAGCCTCTTCTAAAGATGATGCACAAGAAAACCTTCAAACAGTTTGCTGAAGACAAGCAGACTAAGGACATGGATTACTGGAACCAAGTCCTGTGGTCTGATGAGACCAAGATAAACGTATTTGGTTCAGATCGTGTCACCAGGTGAGGAGTAAAAAGACCTACAGTCAAGCATGGTGGTGGGAGTGTCATGGTCTGTGGCTGCATGAGTGCTGCCGGCACTGGGGAGCTACAGTTCACTGAGGGAACCATGAATGCCAACATGTACTGCAACACACTGAAGCAGAGCATGATCCCCTCCCTTCAGAGACTGGGCCGCAGGGCAGTATTCCAGTTTTGCAAGTTAAGTTGGCCATGGACCCCAACTAAGTAATGTGTGAAACGTTAACTTGAGCATTAGACTTTGAAAATAAAGCTTGCTTACAAACACTTCACATATTGTGACATATTATGACTTTTGGACTGTTATTTCATCATGAAACGGTCATGCTTTGGTTAGTTTTGGGGAAAATCATCCTTTGGGTTAAAATAACTTTGTTTAATCCCATAACTCATGTCACGTAACAAAAATCACTTCAGTGTGCCAATGATGCACTTCAACTTTCTTATCTGACATAACTTAAAAACAAACAATTCTTGGTTGTTAGTCATAAACATGACACAATTCCTGCTCCCTGAAGTCCACTATATGATCCACCCAACCACCCTGACTCAGACTTTTCCTCGCTCATTAAACTACTAGAGGGGCGCTTCAACAAGTCTAATTGCTACCTTTTAAAGCTGTAGTCTGTCACTATTTTTTGTTATATTTGCTTAAATTGTCATTATGATCTGACGGTAGGTCAGCTGTGTAAAAATCTGCCCTACCAAAACAATGAGTATTCAACCCGATTTGCATTTTGGTTATCTGGCGTCCTCTGTTACCGTGGTTACAAGCCTGCTTGTGCACAGCAGGCTCCTCTGTGGGGAGGGGCTTTGAAGGCAGGGTAATCAACTCGTCAGGGCTTCCCCACAACGAGCAAGCTGCTGCAGGAGAGTAGTGAGTTGTGTTGTCTTTTCAATAGAAATCTGGCAAAGCTAGCAGATGTTTGATGCCTTGAACTATGTGCTGGGACCCTATTTGTACTGTTGCTGAAGTTTGGTGCTGTTCTGAGCATTATATGTGGCTATGAGTGGCTTTTTGATGGCAGTTTCTTGGTGGAGGCATAGGCTGTAGTGTATTGTTATCGTGCAGTAATTTCTGAGGTTGCTAAAACTACATAAGCTAGCGGTGGGAAAACTTGATCTCTCGAGGGGGTCTTACTCAGTGTCACAGTGTGTTAGACCATGGATTAAATTCACGTTGGAATATCCCTTTAAGGGAAGTATGGGTTTCTCTAAGAGTTTGTTGCTGGAAATGGGGAAAACTTGCAGGTTCATGTTGAGTGACCACTGCTGTTATTATAGAAATATTGATTTGTGCAGCTTTAACACTATGAATCAATGGATAGTCTGAACAAAGATGAAAGGAGTTTATTTCTTACTTCAAGCTTTTTAAAATAGTCACTGGGAGATGTTTGTCTGTACAGTATGCATGTGTATAGAGGGGTGGGGGTGGAGTACACCTTGAGGCCATATGTGAACCAAATGTGCTCAGAAACGCCACGTACAGCACTGAAAAAACAGAAACACATGCACTTACATAGGTAAAGGCAGCCCACAGACCATAATATGGCCTTTGTACTTTTCTTCTCTGCTTCCCAGGTGACATGATGTCACCGCTGATCTCATTTTAATGAAATTAGAATGAATTTTGTTGAAATCTGGTACCGTCAGGATTTCAGGCAGACAACAGACCCTGTTGGGGATTGCCTTTCTCACCCACCCCTCACATGCTGCCATGCTTGTAATCTAATCTGGATAATGAAACAAAAATCTGCAACATTTCAGAAAAATACATGTTTATATATTTAGAAAAGAATAGACTTTTTTTATTTTTTTTTTTATCCCACATCGGGGAAATTCACTTGTGACAGTTGCAGGTAGACAGACATCTCTCTATTAAAGCAAATAACCTCTGTCTGTCTGTGTGTGTGTGTGTGTGTGTGTGTGTATTCCTCAAATATCTCTGCGGATCAGGATCAGACTGACCTGAGAGTTTCAACATGGCTGCTGCGTGGTTCGAGGGTGTGCTATTTCGCATTTGTTTGGACTGCAATGATACCGTTAATAAATTATTTCATAAATGCTTTACAAATTCCACGAGCATTGTCCACCGGAGCCACTACAGTCACGTGCGCACCAGAGCCAATCACTGCACACAGTGGCCACGCGCGCACCAGAGCCAATCACTGCACACCGTGGCCACGCGCTCACCAGAGCCAATCACTGCAGAGCCCACCGCGACCCCCCACCTTAGGAAACAAGCAGATTTATACCTGCAGCGGCGCAAGCTGGACCGGGATTTTGCTGGCGGTTCGGTCCATTCTGTTCTGTTCTGTGCATCTAAACTGACTGTTGTGGATTAATGAGACTAAAAGAGTCCGGACCGAGACTGTTCGGGTCTGAGGAGATCCGGAGACGCGCAGACAACAAAGTGGAATCGGAATCTGTAGATGAACAGCTTAATGAGTCAGAATAATGAGGAGAAGCTGAATGTGGAGCAGGCAGTGCAGCTCTTCATTCAGCTGGAAGGAGCACAGGCAGACCTGAGCATTGCCTGCATTTAAATGTAAATAGTTACATATAACTTTGTAAATTTTTTAAATGTATGCACACATGTAGATAAACAACATTTATATTTGCATTATAAGTTAAAAAAAATAAAAAAATTGGTTTGTTAAACATATTTGTGGTTTTCACAGTAAAAAAATCAAACTTTTTCTACTCGGATTTCATGTTTTTTTGTGATTTTAGGTCCATTGTGTTAATACAGTTTTTCAAAATAAAAAAATAACTGTACAGTCACACATGTGAGGTTGTGCTGAAAATAATGACACCAACTAAATAGCTTTTAAGATGAAATATAATGGCAAAATCAAAAATAGTCAAAAACAGCCAATTATACCCTGGAATATCGGATTTCACAACAAACCTAAATATCCCTGACGTCCCACCTTCAAACACAGCCTCATTTGGTCATCCATGAAAAATCTCCTTAACCTCCCACTTTTTTATAGGAATACACTTTTCTTATGGGCAATGCACTAGTACAATAAGTACAAGAGAACAAGGTATAATTACCTTGTGCAATTTTGTAGATAGATAAAATTAAATGATCACACACATAGCGACACACTAATTAAAACATTCACACATATAATTGACAAGATAAATGAGAAAGGTCTCAGAATAATGCAGTCCATCCTCATCAGAAAAATGACTGCACATGGACTGTGGAGCAGCTTATTATTAACCATATTTACAGTTAGGCAGCGACCTCTAGTGGTTGCAGTAATTGATAGGCCAACAAAGCAGGAAGTCCGGTGACATGATGTAAAGGGCAACAAAGTCTGCATAGAGGGGAGATCTGGGAATAGAGCTGGCTTACACAAGCATAGAACTTTTATCCAGAGGACCAGTGCTCATTTAACCTAAACCAAACCCTCACCAAGTACTTTTCTTGCCTGAACCAAGCCAAACAGCGAGGATTCAACAAAGGTCTGGTACACCTGCAGCTAGAATGCCATTGGAGTTGTCTGTTGTTGTCGTAACAGCTGGGTATAGCCCACCAGACTCTAACGCTAGGCTAGCACTTGACGATGCTATAAACAAACATCAGAATGTGTCGACAAAGGGCGCTTTGATTGTTGCTGGATGCTTTAGCCATATGGAAGCATAGCCATGCCAATCTGTGGAACAGCACATTAAATGTTCAACTAGAGGAGAAAAGGGGAAGGGCAGCTGTGGCTCAGGGGTAGAGCCAGCGTCTAGTTATCGGAGGGTCGCTTGTTCGATTCCCCTGGCCTGCATGTTGAAGTGTCCTTAGGCAAGATACTGAACCCCAAGCTGCTCTTGATGTGCTGGTCAGAACTTTGCATGGCAGCCACCACCATCAGTGTATGAATTACTGTAAGTCACTTTGGACAAAAGCATCTGATAAATGCCCTAAAATTAAATTAAAACACACTGGACTGTGTCAACTCTTTACATCACTAAAGCAGGGGTTCTCAAACTTTTGAGAGAGAAGAAAATGTTTTTTTTCAAAGGACTCCCTTATAATCCTCATGCCGATTAAACATATGTTTACTGACATTTGTACTCCTAAAAGAATTATTTATATTTTAAACTTTTCAACCTAAATACTTAAAGTTTCAAAGAAATGAACTTGAAAATGTATTTGAATACATAAATGTGAATACCATTTCTATACTTAGGACGCCAGATAACGCCAGATAACCAAAATGCAAATCGGGTTGAATAGGGTCATTTTTATTCAGATTACATTTTGACCTCACATCATTTCTAATTTTCAAGTAACAGATCTTAAAGCTTTCAGAAAATGAACAGCAGAAGCAAGACTGGCGAAGTCCTAATGGCGCAGTTCATTTTTCAAGTTTCATGACTAAAGTGCTTTGAGGGATTATATAAAACAACACATTCTCGAGGAAAGGAACAAATACTCACGTGGTAGGGCCATTAGAGCCCTGTAAGGATGACATATTTTCAAATGACTATACATAGACATTACAAACCTTTACTACTGGTTGTCTCTATTGACATCAACTTGAAAAATCAACAGTTTATGAGATAGCTTCTGTCCATCTATCAAAAGAGAAGTTAAAACACTGAAAAGGGAATGTCAACATAAAGATACTGTTTATGACTACCATTAGATCTGCTGGTGCTCTTACCAGACATGTTTTCTCTGCCAGTTTTACACAGTCAAGCTTACACAGGTAAAGTCCTAATGAACCCAGTTAATTTTAAAACCAGTGAAAAGCTTACTTAATTACATCATATGTACATCATAATTAAACCTAGTCATAAATATCTGCATTATGCTCTATCAAAGTCTTATCACACACAAATCAATTCACACATCACTCACATCAATAACTCACTAAATTAGTGACAAGGATGAGCCTGTCTCTCACAACACAGTTTCTCTGTTCTTTCAGTGATGGTTGACAAACAGACTCTAAGATCATCCTCCACTTATAAACAAGCCCTGTACTTATTCTTCATTGCAGTCAAAGTGGAAAATGATGATTCACAGAGGTACGTTGTAGGAAAAGGGAGCAATATTTGCATGGCCTCAGCAGTGAATTCGGGATACTCATGTGAGAGGGAGGGCCAGAAGTTTGCAAGATTAACCTGCTGGAATCTGACCTTCAATGTCCTATCACAGGATAAGTCCAACAGCTGCTCCTCTGCCTTACCTGTCAGGCCACTTGCTGTTGCAGCTGGTGCAAAGGGATCGCGCTCTCAGTCCCAGGCATCAGAGTTCACATCGGAGAAGTATGAGCTGAAGTGCTCGCTCTCCGTTGATTCGTCCAGCTGAATAGAAAATTGCTCACATGAACACAGTCTATCCAGTTGCTGTGACTGAATGTCAGCCAATAGATCTTCAATTCTCCTTCTCACGGTGTCATATGAAAGCGGTACAACTTTCAGTTTATTAGCTGCCTCTGACCAAGCACAGCTTCACACATTTCAACTACAGTTCCTGTCCAGTTGGGTGTGGCCACCAAATATGACGACCTCTGTGCTTTTTCTAAAGTTGCAGCCAGGTTCACCAGGTGTGTTTTCTGACACGTGTTCCTCACTCTTTCGGCGGAAAAATCTTTTGTTTTGTCCTCAAGCCCTGGGTGCTTCGTCATCAGATGCCGCTTTAGCTTGGCGGGCTTCATGGCTTCATTAGCTAGCACGTGAAGACACACGACACATTTTGGTCTTCCGTTGCTGTTCTCAATAAAACCAAGCTCGAGATAACTGTCGTCATATCTGGTCAGTTTAGCTGGTTTGGGCTTAGCATCACTTGATGAAGCGGAGGGTCTTAAACAGGTATCCATCGCCACTAGCCAGCTAATCATTAGCAGGAGCTGTACACCAAGTGCAGCCTGAGCAAAGTGATGCGATCGAGTGATGTATGTCAGATGTACGTGATACAATCATATGAGAGTTTTGATTGGCCCAAAGCTAATGTAAGTGGGAGTAATTGGATCAGTACTTTTGGTTTATTGGTGCAGAGGTTCCCATGTGTACTTACGCATTTTTTAATGATACAGCATTACTTCAATAATTTATTGCAAATTATTTCGCAGACCCCCAAGCTATGGCTCACGGACCCCCAGGGTTCCAGGGACCCCAGTTTGAGAACCACTGGTTTTCACTGTTTTCTGATCATGCTATAGACGCTTATACCTACAGTACACAGTGCTGTGTTACATCAGGACCTGTGTTGAAAAAGTTGAAAAACAGTCAACAAACACGTCTGTTCTTGAACAGGAAACTATTGATAACAAAGGAGACTCAGACCCTTCTGAAGGACACAACACAGCCTTCAGATCTGGAGACAGAGAACAATACAGTGCTGCCAGAGACATAACCTGAAAAAGGCATCGAGTGTGCTGAGGCTGAATATGGGGAAAAAACTGAGGAACACTTCACCAACAAGGATCCAACAGGGATGACATGGTCCTGTCATTTTGTTCATTCTATGTGTGTTGTGTGTGTTTTCTAGGTTTTTGTGGTGTCTTTAGCCCTTCGTCCAGTGTTCTGTTTTCCTCCTGTGTTCTCCTCAGCAGCCTGAGTGTCCCTCCACACCTGTCTTGTATCTTTTTAATGAGCCCCGCCCTGATACCTGAGTACTTCCAAGTATGCTCTCCTTCCAAAGCTGTGCTATATCTCCTTCATTAGCCCTTCCCTCTTCCCAGCCTCCCACCTCATCCCCCAAAGTGTCAATATTTGACAAGCTGGGTATGAGAATCAAAAATCTACTTTTTCTTACATATAGGAGCTTTAAAGTCAATTAAACCTTATTTTTCCCCCAAGAGAATGATGGGAGCTCCAAATGGATTATGTAGAATGGATGACACTTAACATGTCCAAGCAGTTTCATTTCTAGAGAGAAACATGTGTCTACTTAAATGTGTGATGGCAGCAACACCATGAAATACAGGTAAATATTCCCTGGCATAAACCTTCACTTCATTCTGAATACCTGTAAAATGAAACACGGCTGAGAAGACTTTTTAACATAGAGTGGCAATAAAATCTTCCAAAGAGAGGCGGCCCACTAACATGAACACACAGCTCAAGGCAGGATTAGCTGCTTAACAGGAAAGTAAAGGTTACTAACACACTACAGGCCATCTCATATTGCTGATCGCAGCCACTATTAAAGTCCCTCTGCGGATGTTTAACTTTGATCACAACAGATCAAAGTTGAACCCTGAGCGCCGTGGCTGCACTCCTGGCAACATGCCAATCAGTGATGTCACAGCAGGTGTTTTCCATCAGCTGAACACCTGCTGTGACATCACTGGAGGTGAGCTCACACCTTCATTCAAATATAAAAGAGATGCATGACTATGTTATCATTAGTGAACAAATGGTCAAATATTAATACTGTTACATTTTTAGGATTTGGGGCATCAGCATTCCAAAAGATGTATTGAACGGACCCAAATATAATATTAACCCTGACATAAATGTTCTTTTTTTGTCTCTATGTCTTGTTTTTCACCAGGCTGGATTGGGAACACCACAGGCTCATGAAAGCCATGAAAGAATTCAAACCACATTTTATATTAACTGGGAACAGAGACACAACTGGCCTACGCTCCTGGTGTGCCTTGTCACTTGACATTTAGCTGATCCCAGAGAAAAAAACAAATAAGTTCTGGCTCCTTTTGAAATGTTCCAACTCACTTGTTTTTGTCTTTATTATGTGTCTGTGTAAAGCAATCTGATGATCTCACACAATAAATTCATCTGACAGCCTTCTTTATACTATCTAGAGTTTCCAAAGGGCTAAACCCAATGCCCGAGTTATTTATTTACAACATAGAGTTGAGATAAAGCCTATGATATACATGTATGTTATATACCAAAGAAAGCAGGTTCAAACTGACTGAAGTTATAAAAAAATATATATATTTAGGGATAATGTGGCAAAACATAATGTTTGGAGGATAGTTGGGGTTTGAGATGTCTGTTTGGTTTGGGTACCTTTGATGAAACCTGGCCACTCCAGAATCTTTTGGAACTGTGATGAATTCAAGGTGACCACAGCCTTTGTGCATCGTTAAAGGTGAAACTATCAACCTTTTTACAGGCAATTTTTACATCTCCATTTGGTGAGTAGGTACATCCCTTAGTTCAGGGGGCTCTCTAGGCCAGGACAGGTCAGAAGAAAACTCCTCCATCTTCATCTTCTGTTGTCAGTGCCTACATGTATGGCTCATACAATAAACAGCCTAAACACAATGTCTCTGTCTAGTTCTACTAAAGGGATGATACTTGCTTCCTAAAGGGTGAGGTAAAGGTAAGTAGTATATTTACATTCTAAAATTCAACCATTCAATTTAGCAAAATGAAGTGCAAAGTCAGTTCAGTTTTTGACAAATCTTTTTTTTTTTTTTTTTAAAATAATACATCTACAGAGCTTGTTGGAAGGTACAGAATAAATACAAACATTATTATGATTGTGAATCAATAATTTAAAATGTGTTGTCTGGTCCAAAATGATTGTTTTGTTAATGTCTGTGTAAGAATCCTGACAGCTGGAACAGTATAATAATATAACACCGCTGGTATCACACGGTATATTTGTTTCATCAGTCTTGGAAATTACCAGTTTGAGGTTGAAGTTCTACAGTATGCAGTATACTGCACTGACCTGATGTAGCTAACTAGTGTTAGCAATGTTAGCATCTTTAGCCAGTGCAAGAAACTCACAACCACTGGAGGGGGCAGATGATGGAACAACAGCTGATGTGACTGAAGGGGGGGATGGAATGCCACACTTATTGTCTGAATGTCGTGAGTAATAGCTTTTACCTGACACACTGATTTTACAAATCAAAACAAAATGTCAAATAAGAGTATTGTAAGGATGCTGCATTTATGTTACTATAAAAAACAATGGCTCTCACAATAGTGCAACGTGATTTAATCTGTCCGTTGAAAGTGGTCTTGTAGGTTGAGGAGCACCTCACCCTCAACCTTACCTCAGCGACACCATCTTAAAGTCTTGATTTGGCTGACATCCAATGGTTTAACTTCTCATCTTGTTGCTGTGATGTGAAGTGTTCTCTAGCTTGTGCCATCATTACACTGTAATTAAAGCTGAAACAGAATGGAAACCTTTGAATAGAGAAGACAGTGACACACTGCTTTTCAACCTGATGGTGACTCTGAAATGTCAGGTGTTTTGGTGACTTTGCTGCCAATCTTCCTGACTCCCTCCTAACTCACTGCCTGCAGTGTTCATTCACACACTGTGCTGTGAACTTAACACTTAGAGACTGCTGAATCTTGAATAGACTTTTAGGAGTGTGTATTGTTTGAGCTTAGTTTCCAGTGGCACTTTTTTAAGCCAGCCAAGTTTCCTTTGTTGTGTAGATTTCTTTGATTTGGTTTTCCCCTAGTATTTTGTTGTAACATCCCAATTACTCTACAAATAAGGTATTGCTGGAATTCCCGCCAGATTCAACAAATAATGAAAGTTCCTCGTTGGAGCCTTTATGTCTGACTAGTTCAAGAAGTTCACAAGGACATAGTTCGGGGACTGGAGATGTGCCAGTTCACCGCCTGAGGACTGCCAAGGTGCCCTTGAGCAAGGCACCAAACTCTCAACTGCTCCGCTGCACCCTCACTCTGACACTACTCCATTTATGCATGTGTATAGGAAGTATTTGTGCATATATGTGTATTATGCATGTAACTGACAGAGTGGAAATAAAACAACAAAGGGATTAAAGTACAAAGACAAACAAATAAAAATAAAGCAAATAAAAGGAAAAAAACACTAACACAGTCTGTGTGTGACTGTTACCAGCAGGTCCTAGGGATCATAACTCCGAGGAAGCCTCCCAGCATACTGAACATCATGTAAAAGGATTGAAGGCCCACATCTGCCAATGTGTGTGTGTGTGTGTGGTATGCACGCTTAATAAATACCTCCTTACATGTGCGTGCAGTACTCCAAAACAGCAATGTGGGCAGCACACATAGTACATACACATGGACTTCATTCATACTGAGGCGGCTGTTAGGATCAGAGGCTGACTGCTTTTTTTCTATTTACGCAGAACAAACTGCATGTCATTCTCAACTGTTACACAACACACCAGTGATAAATACAAGATTTGGAGCAAGTGGTAGTCCTAGTCATCCAATAACTCGATGCATGTGTACAAAGAGTTTATGTTGACCATGTCTTTGACTAATGACACCCTGACGTCTGGTGAAAAAACAGCACTGATGTTGTATTTCTGGAGGAAAAGTTTGTGGCTTTCCACTGCATCTCACGACAGGCGACAATTTTCACCAGAACCAGCATCTGTGAATTAACTGCTAGCATGTTGCTACCTGCTATCAACATAGCATACAGGTAGTATGGATATAATTTAAAGTGTCTTGCGTGAGAACAGAGAAATCTTAGAGATGACAAACCACTTGGGGAATTTTGAGTAGAAAGGTCTGCAACACCAGAGATGGGTGTTATATGACACATATCCTGCCCATTGGCGCTGTTGAAGGTTTAATTTAAGTCATTTTGATCAGGACATGAGGATCTCTTTTGACTGCAACGGTGCTCCAGAAAAAAATGCAGCCGGCTGCAGCAAAAAAGTTGAAGCCGACTCAGCTTTTGGAGAAATGCCTGACGTCACGTCTCATCCCCCTGTTAAAACACAGCAATGATCTGCCTCATCCTGGTTGTTATTTATCCATCGATGAGGTCAAATGATCAAAAGTAGGACTAGCACGCTGGTGGCATAACAACATAGCACCTTTTTAGCAAACAGATCACACCACTGCACAAACTTCCAGCATTTTCGCCACACCACTGGATTTCATGTGAATGTACCCTAACACACGGTAAGGTCAGGTAACTTAAAGATTAGACATTAAACTTGCAACTTGCTCTGCTGCGCTGAGCACATCACAGCACTATGTATCGAGCCATAAAAGAAGTTAGAATCGTGAAACAATAAGTAGTAAAATAAGTATTTAACCTGTGGGGAAAAAGCATTTTCATAGAGTCAGAGTCACAGAACTTATGACTTTTTTTAATCAGATTTAACTGGTGATTCTAAACATGCAGTTGTTATGTCTCAGTGACCATCAAAAGTGAAGTTATGACTCTCTCCCTATTCATTTGGATATGGGCCTGGTCTTGTTAGCCCAAAAAATGAGGTTGCGAAGATCCCTTATGGCCTCTGAAAAAGCAGTAGCTGAATCTTTGCAGCTGCTGCTGTGCCAGAGAAGGTGATGTACGACTCAGCAACTCGTCCAAGAGATCATACACATGCTGGTGCACCAGTCTCTGCTGTTGTGGTCATGGTCTTACATTTTAGCCATGTTAGCAGCATTGCTTACCAGGATGGTAATGTCTGTGTCTCTTTCAGTCAGTAACATCTCATAGACTATTAGATTCATTGCCATGACATTTTCTACAGACAGTCAGGGTCACTGAGGGGCGAATCCTACTGTCTCCTCCTCTGGCCCCACCATGCAGTGAACATCTTTAGTTTTGAGTGATTGCCATTACATTTTTGGTAATTTCATCATCCCCTCATTGTAATGAGTTTGGCAATATGTCAAACACTTTGGTTGATGACTATATACCTAAAAAACTAATGACATTCCCCTTCAGCCTCAGCTGTGCTTTGTGCTTAAAGCTAATCAGCACATACATACTCTACAGTGGGTGATTAAAACCACCAGAAAATCACTGGTACCATCTACAGAACATTAGTGACCTCAGTGAAGTGAGATGTCTGCCCAAAGATACTAAAAAGGCAACACCCATGAAGCTCATGTATCAGGTTCAGTCTGGATGATTCCCTCCATCATTACCAACTGAGCACTGTGGCACATGGTATGCTGCTTGAAAGCAGAAGTGGGGGTTTGACTAGTTATGACTCACATTGCCCCAATATTCTATTTGAGGTCAAACTCTACAACAGTTGTCGTTGATCATAATTTCCCCAAAAGTCAGAAACGATGCTCAGGGTACCACTTACCACTGGACGTGTGCCAAATGTTTCTGAGTCAAGTAGTAGCCTATGTATTGTTGACAGATTTATAATGCAGTCTGTATTATGATGTAATTGATCAATCCAGCCCTCGTGGTCCCTGGGAGGCCGTTTGCTCTGATGTAACATTTGATCTTTGAGAACATTATGTCATTTTTAATGTTACTATGTTCCCTTATCAGGCCTTTCCCATTCAGACAATACAAATCTGGTGGAAACATTGGTTCTTTGTCATTTAGATTTACAGCAATGAATATTGTCATGGTTAGAATACAATCTGATATTCCTAAAAGTTTCACCACTGGCTTAAATAATATCAACTTGATTTAACTTTTGTGAATTGATTATACATTTAAAGAGACATGCATTTAACTAGAGACCATCTTGAGATGGGATCACACCAGACGCAACACCACCAACATGTTGACATTCTGACCATAAGCACTCCATAAGCAGTCATTACTACATTGTTACAGGAATACAGGTATTGCTAGTGCCAGCCAACTGTCACGACTGGTAATTAATCAATTCATTAGTGAAGCTTTGATATCACCAAAACCATTCACAAATAGACAGTAAAGTGACTTTTGAATTGTATTTCTTACTACAATCACATACATTTTTCTGTTTAAGTAATGGTGGATCTTGGGTGTGTCTCATAACAAGTAAGTTAAAGCAACATTGAGTAGAAATTGTCATGTTGTGACATTATAACGGTGTTGTGTGTTGGAAATGTGTATGTTGAAGTAAACATGATGTAACATCAGTGACCCTACCCTCTCACAGAAACAAATGACAGACACCATTCACTCTTTTACTAGACACTGTACCATCAACATGATTCTGAAGCTGTTAGCTTAACGTAAAAAAAAAAAAATGTTATATAACATTGCTTTGATGTTTGCTTGACAGCAAATTAAAATGTAGATGTATTTATTAGTGTGAATGCTGCAAGCATTCACACTATTGTTCTTCTGGAGTTTATTATTATTCTTCCGTACGTTTTTTGGCACTTTTCAACTCCTTCAAACTTTGACCGATTCAAACCATTCAAATATCAAAATGTTCAGCTCTTTAAGGACATGATGGCTATTACTTTTGGCTTTTCTAACTATTATACTTTCGGAAATATTCAGCTTTTAATGCAACATTTTCCCCATTCATCCTTATGGGGATTTTTTCAAATTTCATTCTGCTATAACTTCAGCATACCTTCAGCTATTGAAACCATTCTAACATCAAAATGTTCAGCTTTTTCAGCTCTTTCGACCTTCTGCTTTTCAACTTTTCAACTTTTCAACTTTTTCAGCTATTCAGCTTTTTCCAAAAATAATTTAACATTGCAGCAGATGGGAAAAGCTTCAAATCCTCTTCAAAACTCATCGACTTTCAACCTCTTCTTGTTCCTCATACGTTGAGCGAGTTGAGCCTTCTTACTGAACAGCTTTTCATCATTTTCTCACCTTTTGAAGCTCTTTCAGCCTTTAACTTTTCACCTTTTAGCCTTTTTTCAACATTTTAACCTGTTCCAGCCCTCTTACTCTACAACTGTTCATATTTGTTCACCTTTTTAACCTCTTCCAGCCCACTTACTCCACAGCTTTTCATATTTTTTCACCTTTTTAACCTCCTCCAGCCCTGTTACCCTACAGCTTTTCATCCCTTTCATTCCTTTTTCACCTATTTAAGCTCTTTCATCCTATAACTTTTCACCTTTTTAGCCTTCTTTCACCATTTTAACATCTTCCTGCCCTCTTAATCTACAGCTTTTCACCTTTCTTTCAACATTCTTAGAGTTTTATGCATTTTCGGCAGGTCGTTCAGCAGATCTCGCTTCAGCCTTCAGCATTCACACTGTATTTTCGCAGGAAATACAAATTTTTCTAGTTATCCATTGGGGCAGCTCAGTGGCAGAGGCTGCTGGTGTCTGAGCCTTCCACTCCTACAGAACTGTTCAAGCTTTATCATAGCAGATGACAGCATCAGCAATATGTCTGTTATATGCATCAGTGTAGTAAATTATGCATCTTGCCACAGAGTCTTTACCCTCTGTTTGAATAACATCTATAAAAAGACACTTATAAGGCCACAATTACCAGTTCTCTGCTCTGTATGTGGCTATATTTAACCCATGATTGTATAAATAGGGTGTATACAGCTGCCTTCATGTCTGTGTGGAAAACAGTCTGACTTTACTCGGTGTGTAGATTGTGGATGGTACAAATTAAGTATCTATACTATAGACACTAAAAACTGACTGTCTATATTCTTGTCTCTGACATTACACATTAAAGCAACAGTATGAGGGCCAGACAGCAGCCTGAGACTGGATCTTAGCTGTCTAGTAATGTCTTCTTATCTACCAGCATGACACATCTTATGTTGCACCTTGGCTTGGCTACCATACAATGTATAGGTTTAACATATCATATGACTAACGATTCACACATTCATTTTAGCTTAATTGGGTTAAAAATGTCAACATTGATTTGGAAATAATTCTCTCAATATGTTGACTCCAACAAGACTGCACATCATTTGTGGCTTCTCTTGGACTGGCAAAAATAACTGTTTTTTTGCATTCATATTTGAGCACATGCGTAAGTGACACTCCAAACACAGAATAAGCGATGCAGTATATTTTTAATCATAGTGATAGCGTGTGGCCATCCAGGAAAAAGAGGCTTAACTGTGATCTATTTCTGTTTTAAACTAAGTGGTTGAATAAACAGAATATGTGAACTGAATAAACTGGTTGAATTCGTATTCCACTACTATAGGGGTAGCATTAGCTGTGCCAGTTAGCTGTGCAGGTTGCCAGACTATCAGGTGAGTTTCAGTGTTTACACCTCTAGCACAGGAGCTTTGGACCACTGGGAGAAAGAGGTTATTAGGACCAGAGCTAGCTGGTTTAGCATGCCAACTTCAGTAGATACTGTATCCGTTTAACACAGTACACAGCGTCTGTGACATAACGTCAAAACTGTTATTTCCTCACATTCTGTCGATAATTTGGGTAAATTCTTTAATGTTTTGAACAAAAATTCCTACATATTGCACCTTTACGTACTACAGTTGCTGTTATGCTGTACCTTTCCATCTCAGCCAAACCCTGGTCCTCAGGGTGCTCCTCCACTGACAGCACCTAAGCTATAATTTCCAGCTAAAACTGGGAGGATCCAAACCACAAGGGGAAAAAAAAATCACATTTAGAACCAACACTCAGTCTGTGGTGCGAAGCTTCTGCCAGACCTCTGTTACCCAGAAATAACCCAAAGACTCACTTTCGACAAATTTCCTTTTTCACTCTTCATTCTTCTTTTTGTTTATGGTCAGCGGAGGTCAGTGGGTGGTATGCACAGTTTGGATGAACACAGAAAACAGATCAGA
Organism: Sparus aurata; assembly: GCF_900880675.1. Lineage (NCBI taxonomy): Eukaryota > Metazoa > Chordata > Actinopteri > Spariformes > Sparidae > Sparus > Sparus aurata. Next base: position 4,493,868 of record NC_044205.1, on the reverse strand, counting down.
AACCTATAACTTGTAATTTTCCACTGAAATATATTCTGAAATTGAGGATAAACTCGAATCAGAACAGCAAGACTGGACCAAATTACATGAAATTGCATAAATTGATAAATAAGCTTGGAATCAGATAAACTGGAAGAGTGACATGGCCACATTCCTTAAAAAATTCAAGAACATTATGAAAAGACTTGATGAAAGTGTCAACATTGAGTTCAAAAATGTACATTTAAAACTAGTTACTGCTACGTCAATCAAGTCAAAATGTACACTTTTTTTCAATATCAATCTTAGTCAACAGATTGCATTTAACATAACAAATGATGCTGTTTTGTTTTGGCTAATGATACTAAAAAGTAGTTTCATGCATGTCTGATATGTCTGATAGAACAAACACAGTATGTACAGTACTCAGGGTCTCAAATAAACCCCTGTGTCAATAGCCAAGGGGGTAACACAGGGTTCTGTGTTTGGTCCATTATTATTTACAACAATATTATTGCACAAATGCAGACTTGTAATATAATTTTTTATGCAGATTAATCTCTTAATTGCTCAGATAAAGTCTCACTTTTTAGCCTCAACTAATGTGAAGAAAACATTGGGCTTATTATACTGGAATACAGTAGGTTTTTCTCTTGAGGACAGGTGAATGGTTGATCAATCGACCACCATGTCTGTGATTTATGAGCATATTCTGTACTCCTGTACTTCTCATTCTACATTAAAAGAAAACTTGATGCAGTGGACTGTGTTTCATTACAGGAGATTAATTCTGTACTCAGCACAATGTACTACATGAGTATTAGAAATTACCGCAATGTCTCCTACTGAAGCTGCCTCAGTCTTTCATAGCTCTACTCAAGAGTAAAAGCACTGCCGGTCAGAGCATATTCCAGGACTGGTTAACAAGTGTTAATGCACATGATCACTGAACTTGGATGGACTGTCTTCAGTACTTGGCACCACATAAATAGAATGACGGGTCAAGGGACATTAAAACCTTGTTTTAAAAATGTGTGTAATTGTTTCTGGGGCTGTTTGGACGTGCTTGTGCGTGACTGGCTGTATCATTGTGCACATGGTTTGGTGAATAAAAGGTTTCTGGGTAAGACTGTTTTTCATTATGTCCCTTATGATGCACTGTTTGCCTGTCTCTGTCTGTGTCGTAAGTATGATTATAAAAGTAATATTCTAATATGTTACATTTTCTAAAAAGCATGCAGAGGATGATTGAGTAGTTTCTGTCACCCCAGAGTAATATCTGCAGATCATCCTCTCAGGTCACCAGCAATAAGATTCAGCCTAGCAGCAATGAGAAAGCACAACAAATGAAGCAATGAAAGTTCAAGATAATGCAAGTCATTTCAAAGCCTCTTGTCTCCTGCCTGGAGCTTGGCATTTTTTCAAATTAATATATAACACATCACCCACAATTCAGAATATATATAAACTTCAACTTTAAATTCATCTCCTGAGCTGTGATATGGAACACTGCCAATGCATACAAGAGGAATTATAATTTCATATGCCTCCAAGCAAAAACAGTGGAACCGACGTGAGCAAAGGAAATTAGACTCAGGACTCAGAGTCCCAACATTGAGAAGAATTAGCGAGTAAACAAATAAAATAAATCAACAAATAAATAAATAAGGTACAAATTTGCCCAACTTTCACTGCAGAGTTAACTCTGTGAAACCATGTTCAGGGATTGGAACTGGAACTGCCACAGCTCGTATAGATGCACACAGAATATGTGACCTTTGGGGATTTTACATGGCAATGGTACATGGCATAGTTACATTTTGATTGGAACAGAAAATAACCCAAATCATATTTAGTAGAATTTTGGGTAAATATCCCAAATCAAGAGCATCTCATTTAAGGTAAGGGCTCTAGAGATCCTATATTTTTTTATTCTAGAATGTTTAGAATGTATAATTACATACGCAAACATATGATCAATTACAATCTCAATAATACCATAATACATTTATATAAAAAATGCATCAAGAAAAGGTCGAAGTGAAATGTGTTCTCTGATGCTTGACTTGTATGATATGAACTGGCCTTTCTGGCATTCTGTCTTCCTAAACTGTTCTTATATATAGCACAGATCTTTTTCCTCCCAATTGTGCTCCTAAAGTATTTCAAAGTCCCCTCTAAAGGGCCAGTCTGTGTAAATACAGGCTCCAGTTGCGTTTCTCCAGGAGAAACAGCCGTGCGTGTCCCCTCACGGGTCTGATCAAAGTCAGAGTGACGGGAAACAAAAACAGATAAAAAGACAGACTGAGTGAAGGAAGCATCTCAAACACAGCAAGCTGAAAATAACACATTGATCATTATTTCAGCCCCAGCTGTGGATGCCCTGGAATTAATCAGGAGTACAAAGCCATGCAGAAACAAAATCTGTTATGCAGGCCAGAGGAGGCCTGTTAAACTTGAACTTAATCCCACTGTGTTTACAGACTGGTTCCAAACACTATGACATTTTTCAAATACACCTGATCGTGTGACATTATCCGATGTACAGTAGACTGGTGGGAAGGGTAAGACAACAAAGCATTACTAACAAAGCAGCTGACTGGCTCTGATGTTCACACATTTCATAATTTCTGATCTTCAGTAATGCCTAGATTTATATAACCAATGTAGAAAATAACTATGTGTGAAAGGTTTAACCTTGGGGATCATTACCAATTACACAGCTTTTCAGAGTCTTTCAGCTGGTTGTTTAGTTTTTATGGCGCTCAGTCTGGTAAAAACAATAACAGCGCTCCAGGATCGTGCATGTGCAAAAGCATGCGTTAATGTAAGTATGTAGACCTTTTCTCACAGCAGCCACTTTCTAATGAAATAGTAGGTAAACACAGGTGTTACTATTCACATTGATTATGACTCTGTGCCATATGATTTATTCATATCAAAACTGCTGCTGAGAAGAAAGGTAAAGTGGCACTCTTTGTGTCTGAGACAGTAAAATGCTCAAAAGGTCTATGTGATTGAGCTGGTCTGTGAGATTGGTCAAAGTCATTGTTATCACGCCCAACAAGTCCCAAGACAACACAAGTAAGTCCCAAGTCACAACCAACAAAGCTTTAATTAAGTGATTAATCACCTTATCATCCATGCAGGTGTGCATATGACATCACACTGTGCTTTACCTGTGCTGTAGCAGGGAGGAGAGGCTCACGTGTCTTAAAAGCGTTTTCTTTTCCTCAGAAAATGCTTCAAACACTCTGAATGAAAGAAAATGGGGCAACACTTAAAGCCGGGACAGATGTATGTATGAGTGAACACTGTGTTTGTGCAGGTCGAGGGTAATTATAAAACTTTAACTACAACAGCATCATAGCAATCCATCACACAGCTGTGGGGAAATCACAATCATACGTGGAAGCCTGAGAATACATTCACAAATACTTTTAATGGGCTACACCTCTACAACCCCTGGCAGTGACTCTGTGTGGGTGTGTGTGTGTGTGTTTCTATATGTGCTGGAGTTCTGGAAGGAATTAGGAACCTCTCCCGCCTCAATATGTTCAACATTAATGAAGCGACCTGTGTGAAAAGCCAGAGTTTAATCAGTGAGACTGGTGTAAAGTTTCACATACTTTCATGAAGTGCAGCCTGGAGGGTCTCAGTGGTCTCTGAATGAAGAGTTTAGTCACATGACTTGTTTGTTGTTTTATGATAGCAGACACCCTTTTATCTTGAAAAATAAACCCTGCAAGTCTATGTGAGATTATTGAATCATCTCACAGCAAACACTGTTACCACATTCACCCAGAACACAGAGGAGACTGAGTTTGTGTTGTCATTGCAGGCTGAACATACAAACATAATTGCACATACAAACAACTAATATAGTCAAACCCAAAGCAATATCCGCTGGCCTCCAAGTAATGTCACAATGTCAAGTCTGTTGTCAGTGTGGTGGGTGTCTACAACCACAAGAGCACAAAGGCATGACGAAGCAAACATCTGGAACAACACGCTGCTTTGGAAAGATTCTGACAAAAGTACAAAAAAGAACACACAGTAATAATTGAGGATTAATAAGGTGGGAAAGTGCCTTGCATAAAATGTGTGGGTCATTTCACTACGTCTTGTGGTTATCTGATTCATCGCAAATCTGTTGAGGAATTTACATCCGTGCAGAACAAATATCCAATAAATGGTAATGGAAACAATATCATTATTGTTATTTTGACAATAATACTTTCATTTGTATTTGCATTTCTTAGTTCCTCAGGAACGACAACAACAACAATGACAACAAAAAGGAAAAAAATCACAAAACAAGAAAATGTCTAATTCAACTGACCACACACTTGAAAAATGTAGTATTTACCAAATGGTTGAGATCTTCTCCAGCCAAATTTTAGTTAAAACAAAATGCATATCTGTCTCTATTAAAGTGTAGGAAACTGCAGTTCAATCTTTGGAATCATTTCTAAATCATTATCACCAATTTAAGCCTGTATTTACAGGTAATTAGTGACTGTATGTCACTCAAAACAATCTAATATGGTCCAAAAGAGAATACTGATATAGTCATTTGAACAATTATGGCAGAAAAACATGTAGAACTTTTTGTCTGATAATAATCTTGAGGTCACTAATGAGGTTGTATATGTTGGACAGAACAAGATGGTGATGCAATTTATAGGCAGTGCTGCAAGATATATGTGCAAACAATCATCCTTTCACTCAGGTTTAGTTTGTGTACAGGTGGAGTGAAGATGTCTCTGTTCAGAGCATGCTGTACACCACTGTATACTGCACACTTGTGGTCAAACTACAGAAAAGCAAGCATACAGAAACTTCAATTAGCTTAGAATGATGCCTTTAGAATATTGCTAAAGAGACCTAGATGGAATAGTGCAAATAAACTGCAGGAGTCACTATTGTTCAAGCTGCATTAAGAAATCTTATGTATACATTTATTTGACAATGAAGTCATCATGGTTTTATGGAAGATAAGCTTTAGCACTTCACGTGCAGGTCACAGTTGTGGAGACATTGGTACAGCTGTGTCTTTGTGAGACAATAATGTATCATTTTTAATCTATGATCTTTTATTTTGAATGTGAATGTCATTTATGGCTATGAACACAGAAATAAATGATATGTATGACAGAATGACCTGTACTGTTACAGTGGCAGTGCAGCTGAATGCATGGATCCATACGGCTGGATTTTCATTTTCAACTTCATTAAAGAGGTACTTGAGGAAATTATAATATTTAGGGGATTTACTACTAAACAATTTAAATAATGTTTCGATATGTTTTTATATTCATTATAAATGTATCATAATTTGATGATTATACCTTTCTTAAAGCATTTCTTCTTGATTCTTGTTTATCTATTTATAATAAATTGCTCAGTATGGGTGTAAGAATGACGATGGAGACCTTTTTGCAGTACACGGTTGTGTACTGTTGTATTTACTGTTGCACACTGAGCTGTACAATGTTCTGTAATGTACAATGCAACACGTAAAGATGGGGCTGTGTTTTGGCGCCATCTAGTGGCTAGTCACCGCAACTACACCGTGTGCTGTGTTTTGTAACAAAGGGCGTAATGAGTGTGATGAAGTTTATACAAATACTGTGTTGGTTCTTCAAAGTATCAAACGTTGATTTTCAATGTTTGCAAAACTAATAATTGTGGGTCTATCGGGGCTGGTGTTGTACTAAATAGCTAAATTACTTCCTTTTATTGTGTTCCAACATGTAGGCGATGTGAAAAGAAGCAGGCTAAATATGAGACACTGTGGTCTATAAACCTTACTGATAAACGAAAACAGATCAGTTTACATGGACGAGCAAAACTCTTCTATTCCTGTATGGTTTATGGTAACGTTATGACGTCATCGCAGCGTGATGACGTAAGGGTTACATACGGCATATGTAACCCACAGTTGCGCAACTGCTTCTGGGTAACGTAAGGTCTTGTCCTGCACGTTGACATTGGGATAGTAACCTGACAGCGGAATACTTCTCAGCTGACTTCAACCGGGTGAGTTGGTGCTTTCCTTCTGCGCTTAATATTTTCGCACCATACTTTAGACTATGCGAACTAAAGGAGGTCCGAATGTCTCATTAACGTGCCATCTTAAAAGGACGTAAAACCCAAAAGCAAAGAAGACAGAAAACACGTCGGCTAACGTTAGCATAGCTGCTAGGTAGCCTGGCTAACTGTAAATGAAAGTAGCTAGTGCCCTTGGCTACTTTGCCTGATCCAAGGTTGGTTTGTCGTTTTGTTTCATTGTCTTATTGCTATTCTATTTGATTCTCCGAATAAATCAGACATTTTGCGGGGGAGGTTAGAGCTCTGGAGCCAGGCTGTTAGCTTACGTTACAATGTTAGCCAAGTGTAGTCGAGCTTGAGCTTAACATTGTTACATTGAGTAACACTAACCATGAGTTGAATCGAGGATAACGTCTGGAAGGATGAAATGTCACCCCATGTAGCATTCAGGTGGCTTACATGAATAATTAATCACAGTTGCTTACTTAAAAAATAGAGCCAGCGTCTTGTTATCTGAAGGTTGCTGGTTCGATTCCCCTGGTCTGCATGTCGAAGTGTCCTTGGGCAAGATACTCAACCCCAAACTGCTCTTGGTGCTGGTCGGCACCTTGGATGGCAGCCACCGCCATCAGTGTAATTCATACCAACTATGTAACGTTATGAATTGCTGTCAGTCGCTTTGGGCAGAAGCGTCTGATAAATGCCTAAATCTTTCGACTTACCCATTTATCACAACGTTAGCTGTCATCGTTGTTACTAAATGTACTTACTGTGTTCATTAATGATGTACTGATGCCTGTCTGCGCCTGTGAAGACCTCTGAATTGCGTCGAGGTCATTGTAAGGTGTATAAACACACTCTTCTCGCCCTTCAACCGCTGAATTTACCTGAGGTGACTGGACTAAAGTCACCAAGCCAGTTGAAGTTAGCTGCCAGAGGTCTGACAGGTTCTGTACTTTAAATCACCTCCCTATCTGCTTTCTTTGATGGGGTTACAAGGGTCTGGGCCAAAGTGGTATTGCATTCAGAGCTGTTCACTATTTTCCTTGCCACTTAGTAAGTACTGAGTGTGACCGGCACCGAGCCCAGCTGTGAGTGCTGCTGTCTACTGTACATTCAGTTAATATGTTAAATATTTTTGACTACAAATAGTAATCCATACCAGTTCTTCTGACACGGAGTGTACCGACTGACTCATGAGTGTTTATTTTGCACAGGGCAGGATGGGAGCCTCCTTGTCCACACCTGATGCTCCTACAGTCAGGGCAGAGGCCATGATGGCCGTCCCTCCTCAGGGCTGCCCCATGCACCAAGAAGCACAGCCTGTCAAAGGTGCTGTCAGTTGTTATTATTATATAATTATATCATGCTATGTTATCATTTTTAATGAAGGTTTCCAAAATGAACATTCTAATTTGCTTGTCTGTATCTGCCTTTGCAGTGTCCCCACCCTCAGAGTGTCCCATGCATCAAGCTCAGCCTGTAAAAGGTACCAGTGATTTGTGATGACTTTACCACTATGGCAAATATCTTTTTTAGTATAACTGACAGATAAGTTGCATGTTATTTTGGTTTGTTGGTCTAAACACAATTGTCCTAAAGACTTCCTGGATTTCATTTGCCTCCATTGCTGATGTTCTTTGTTGATGTATGTTTAAAATCATTAAACGTTATTGGTAAATGCTGTCCAGGACTTTGTGCCCAATATGCCTCAATCTGGTGCTCTCGTTTCCTGTAGTGTCGCCTCCATCAGAGTGTCCGATGCATAAAGCAGAAGCAGGTCCAGCTCACCAGGACCGGGCCTATGAGTTTGTGCAGTGTCCTATGAAAGGTGCATCTAGTGACATCGACCCAGCAAACATGGTACATACACTGCTTTATTGTTGGACAGTAGGTGGTGGGTGGATGGGGAAGGCAGTGAGAGTACATATGTGCATAATGCAATGAAGAGAAATGTGTTTTACTCAGCTAAACAAGTTTTGGCTTTGATTTTTATCAAGATAAATGTTTTTACAACAGGTATATTTATTGATAATACTACAGTGTGATGCTCACAGGTGCACTGGATGGTTTTGTTTAACATTCTTAAATATGTTCTGTCTCAAAATTGTAATAATGTTGGTCAGATTGTATTCTTATTTGTTGACTTGGTTCATTACCTTCTAGGCAACTTGTGTGTTTTGTTTAAATCTTGTTTTCACATTGTCATAAAAATCACAAATGAAGTCTTGTTACATTTCTTAAAGATGAAAGTGTGTTGTTAAATTGTCTTTACTCCCTGCATGTGAACAGATGCCTCCTCCTAACCAGAAGCCAGCGCCAGACCAGCCCTTCGATCTGTCCACCTCCAGACAGGAGTCCACCATTCCCCGTCACAGCGCAGAGAAGAACTGGGTTTACCCGTCTGAGCAGATGTTCTGGAACGCCATGCTGCGGAAAGGGTCAGTCCCGAAACATGTGGCTTTGTTATGCCAGCCCATCAACAGACATGTGTGCACAAATGTTAGCCACTGACTTCATCTCTGGTGGGGGAAATCAGTCGCTCCAGGCTGCATGTTCCATGTCATATTCATATACTTGTAGTCCTATTATTGGGCATAAAGATGGGAAAACATATTAAAGATTGCTGTTGCCACACTTTCTTCTCGCATGCCATTCTTCACTTCATTTGTTCAGTTGTTAATTCTTATGTTCCTTGAACTGAAAATGATGGAGTCTATCTGCTTAGTGAATAAATGGTTTGTCTGAATATACCATGAGCTTAAAGATCACAGTGTCACATGTTGAGATGGAAGGTTCAAAGAGACTCTTAATTTGGTCTAACTGTCGGGTGTGTCTGTGCTGCAGGTGGCGCTGGCGCGAAGATGACCTTGCTGCTGAAGATATGACCAACATCATTAAAATCCACAACAAGAATAATGAGCAGGCTTGGCAGGAGATCCTGAAATGGGAGGCCATGCATGCAGGGTGAGTTCAGAAGCTGTCTCACCTTCTAACCATCCTGAGACAAATGTACAATTGTTATTTTGTTTACTGACAGTTGGATATTCTTTTTGTGTTTGACATACATACTTGTTCATTGAGTAGGCTGTATGCAGTACATACTGATTGAGCAAGTAGTTGGCAGTATGTGATTTCAGACACGTCACATATCACGAGGTTAAGGCAGCACTTTTCACAGATTCTGTGAGCACACAGCATCTGTTGGAACTAAAAGTGTGCCACAACAAGTCATTGCAATATGCGTTCAGCTGGAGCAGCCAATTACAATGACTTTGCAGCAAACCTGCTGTCTGAATGCACTTTTTGTTTGAGTATTCTATCTGTTTTTCTCTTGCAGGGAATGTCCATGTGGGCCGACCTTGAAGAGATTTGGTGGTAAAGCCAAAGAGTTCTCGCCCAGGGCTCGCTTTCGCCACTGGATGGGGTGAGCTCCTTTACCCTCAATATGCATGAGTTTGAGTTCATAACTGAGGTGTTCACATCTATGAGTTGTGTTTTATTTGTTCAGATAACAAGATTTAACTTGAGGCTATTTGCCAGCAGTGTAATTGTTATGTGGCATGAATAAGTCTGGGGAAAAAGATCTCAGCCCCGTCATGTCTCCAGTGCTCCAGTAAGGATCCTAAGAACTACAGCTGTTTAAAGTAACAGTAGTCTTACAATCAGCTAATGCTTCCATGCCTCCATGAACCAGCCTGACCAGGAGGACCCATGATGTCATGTCTCCTATTAGATCCATTTGAGCATCACAGTATAGTCAGTTCTTTCTTGCTATGATGCTGCTTCAACAGCCTCCCATATCTTATCTCAATGAATTCATTTCCCATATGCCCCTCCCTCTCTCCATTAGCTACGAGCTGCCGTTTGACCGCCATGACTGGATCGTTGACCGCTGTGGAACGGAGGTGCGCTATGTCATAGACTACTATGACGGTGAAATCGACAAAAACACCTACCAGTTCTCCATCCTGGATGTACGCCCCGCCTTTGACTCTTTAGGCGCTGTCTGGGACCGCATGAAGGTGGCCTGGTGGCGCTGGACCTCCTAAAGGAGTCTGACACATGAACACACATATAGGTCACAGTGTGAATTCAAAACCACACATACCAGGACTGTGAAACTTTTGCTCCTCATTTCAGCTCTGTACAAGACATGCAGTGCTGTGCAAAGAAACCATAAACAAGATTAATGTAGAAAGAAAAGTTGACTCATATAATGTTAGTGTTAGCAGAACCTCACTCTGTTAGGCTGTATGAAGCTTCATCTGCTAATCATATTGATTTCAATGAAAAATGTAATTTTGGTTTGTATTGCAATTCGCAGGTTTTTTTTTTGAAGCAGCATGTGCATCTAAGTCAGTGGAAGTGTTTGTCAGCCAGGTCACATGTCTTGTCCCGCCCTCACTCTGCTCTCTCTGCTGATAAAACTATAAGGAACACTCCATTCATTTTCTGAAGTTCATCATGGCAAAAACTACCTGAAAGAACACCCAGAAAAACTATAAATATCAGTTTGAACATCTTCAGGGTAATTACACTGAAGGTGATGATGTTAAAATTCAAGGTCTAGGCAGGGATGGTCAGATGGTAGACGCTATTCTGTTGCATTATGGAAAATGTAGGATCCAACTAACAACTTCTGGTCTTGTCTCATATGAGGGACTAAATGTCAGGATGCGTCATTATCAGCTGCCTCCACTGAATGTTCTGTTTTTATGTCTACTGATTTTAAAATCATGATTTAATGGTTCTTTAATCTGCTGAAACTTCATGATTTTTGTTTCTGTAGATTATTGTTGCTTCTGAAGCAAACATTTCCCACCAGAAAGAAGTGCTGTGAGCACATTTAGCATGTTTTATGTTCATTTGGAGTGAACATTTCTGGAGTCTCTAAGAATTAAATTGTTGGTGATTTAAGATCACATTTGGCATGTTGCCTTTATTGGATAGTTGACAAAGGGACAGGAAATGCAGGTGTAGAGAGGGGGGCAGTATGATGGAATCGTACAGGTGACATAAGCATCTTGGTGACGAGGACACCTCAGTTTGAATCATTTCCAGGTGAGTTGTTTGGCCATGTTTCCCTCTTGATGTAACTGCTGTGTTGATATCCTTTGGAAGAGCCAGGCAACTGTGGCATTCGTTCCAGTTGGGAACCAACTTTTCAGATTCCGAACAGTTATTTCTAGTTGAGAGGCTCAGAACGGTTTAACGTGAGGTGTGGGAACTGATCCTCACAGTCCAGAGGTTTCTCTTCATCATCTTCACTCTTCACACACTGTTTTAGACAGTAACGTGACCTGCTGACTGATTCCCTTGGTACTGTGTAGCCTATGGTATGTTTTACCAGGAAAATCTGTATGGGTGCGATTTGATTTGACAGATTACCATGGCGACTGTGTAGCGTGGTATGGGAATGTTAGGGAATGTTAGTCTAGTTTGGATAGACCTTCAGGATATATTGTTCTATTTTTTTAAAAGGATAAGGCTGGCTTTGAGCCATACTGTTAACCCTGTCATCTCCACCTTTTCCCTTTCCCCTTCTTGTTGTGTAAAGTTTTCCCTGATTTGTTGAGTTGGACATCAGGTGTAGATGATAGTAGGTTGTTTGGAGGTAAACCTTAAAGGCAACTGACCAGTTAACATTTTGCATCTCTGTTCATGCAGCACACTTCATATTCTGTCATACTTTACTATTCCATCATACCAATGGATACAAGCTCTAAAGCAACTCAGTTCATCTGAATTTCTGTCCATCAGCTATATTGGATGTGTTTGGGTTTAAACGTACATTTGCTCTTGCATTGTTCATCTGCAGCTTCTTCACAACTGTAATTTCTGTGTTACAACTATGCTATATAATTTCTTTTGCCCTGACATTCTGATTTTATTTATTGTTGGATGAATGTGTGCAGAATCTTGATGCTTTTGTTCCCAGAAACCAGATGCTTGTGTTCCTGATTCTGAAGATGATTTCACTTTCTCTGATGGTCAATAAAACTATCAATAAAGCTGACCTTTTCTGCCTATGAATGATATTAGCCTTTCTCTAAATGGCCCAAAACTGGCTGTGGGGATTTGCTCCACAAGAGCATTATTGTGATCTAATAGTGATGTTGGGCAGTTTGAACGGCTCACAGTCAGTGTTCCTCTTCATCCCAAAGGTGTTGTACTGGTCAGGGCTTCGTGCAGGCTGCTGTACTTCTTCCTCAGCAAATAAAGTGGCACACAAATTTCCCTGTTTGTGGGACATTAAAGGAATACTGATGCTGAAGTAACCTAACCAAACCCTGCTTTTTAAAGTTCCTTTGATCCAGTGGTTCTCAAATGGTGGGGCGTCAGGTGAGAGGCAGGGCAGGACGCAAAGGTCTATTTCCACTGGATACCTGTCCGCTGCATTACGTCTCCGTCCCGCCAGCGGAGCTGATAGGTTTCACTTTCACTTTAGTCTATGTGTTAACTACCACCAGATCTGCTGCGCTGCGTGTCTGCTCCGTCCAGCTCCGGCAGTCCGGAGCCCTCCGGAACAGATACGCAGGACTTCTATATATCTGGCGGATGCTGGAGCACGACGCAGCAATTCAGCTGAATTTTGCACCGAGCAGACAGGAAGTCAAGTGCTGAAATAACAATATAACATCCGGTTACTTTTCAAAGTATAACACTCCGTGTTGACACCAGCACACAAATCTCCAAAAAGAGACAAACACAAGCTCTTCTGCTGATCCTTCGGTCGGGAAATATGGAGCAGGAAATATGACGATGCCTACATAGCTCTTGGGTTTACCATGAGCACGGTCGGAAATGAGGAAAGACCTGTTTGTGTTTTATGCCTAAAAACTCTGGCAGCACAGCATGAAACCATTTAGATAATCAGGTGATTGTATGCAGAATGCTGCAACTCATACAGTGGTTAATACAGATAAATAAATAACGATTATAAGGTTCTCAATAGTATTTCAGGTGGGGGGGGGCGTGAACAAATTTCTGTCCTCTAGGGGGGGCATGACAAAAAATAATTGAGAACCACTGCTTTGATCAAACCAGACTTCTGGCACCATCTGCTGGAAATGATCACTAAAAATGTTCACTAAAACTCCGAGCAGATAATGGCTGTAACTCGTCACTGGTTTATTTTATTTCTTTCAAATAGGACCTGAGACATATGCACTCCTATCCATTCCCATTGAAGAAAAGCAGTTGTGTGCTGTATTCAAAGCTGAACACAAGAGGGAGATGTTTGACTAGAATTAGATTTGTGTGGTGGAACAGCACAATAGAAAACACATTACATGAACAATATAAAACAATGAATTCCTTGCTGCTTTTGATTCTGTCCTGTCTGATGGCTCATATTCGGGTGCTCACTAGTCCTTATGAGTGCTTGGTCTCCACTAGTTTGGTCTTTGTGTTAAAATCTTTACCACAGCAGTCAGCAGTTCAGTTCAAACACAGGTCAGTTTTTCTACTATGTTCATTGGGGGCCTAGATTTAATGGATGTGGTATAAATGCAGGGACGTACGTTCTGAGCTGTCTTGTGTTTTACTGCTGTGGTTGCTGTTGATGCCTTAAAATACATGTGATCAGAATGTCTTGTTTAAAGTTCTATCCACTTTATAATGTATTCACCGAAGACGATTAGAACCACATGTGAGACATTTATATAAGTTCTGACTTTAAACTGAAGAGAATAAAGAAAATTGCAAGTAGAAGTAGTGTTTATAGGGAGCCAACATGCAGATGGTTTCATTAGTCTATATTAAATTCAAATACACACATATGCAATCAACATTTACCTCATAATGATATGTTAAAACAAAAAACTTGGCCATCGTCTTTTTAAACTCAAAGTTCTGAGAATAAAAACAGAATTCAAATACATTTCTCGTGGATCTAATCCTCTCCTGTATTTGTTTGCAATAGTCATCTTAGGTAAGGTAGTTCGACTTAATTTCAGCACAGCACACTGGTAAAAAGCACTTAACATACTGTAGGTGCAAAACAAGGCATAGTAGACTCAATGTGCAAGCCCCTCATTACATGGGCTCAGTATGTTTTCTTTACACTCGCACAGTTTCTGTGCTGATTAAACAAACGAGAGAGGCAGACTGTTCACAGCACCTGCTATGTTACTGCAACTTGGCCAGTTCAATTCCTGTCAAGCCCTGCATTCCAATATTATACACCAAAAATACCAGGATGTCCTTCTACACCCGGTCCCTTTTTCCCAGTATGGAAGGCCGCATGCTTTTCCGGCTATTCTGACTCAAGATCCTCTGCGCAACGGAAGATACGTCACATACATCACGGTGTGTCACGCTAATCTAAACAAGGCCAAGAGAGCACACGCGTAACACCCCCCACCCACCCAGTGAGCAGTTATCCGTGAGCTTTAAAGGTGCTGGTAGACAGTATGTGTTTTCTATAATGTATTAGTCTAAGCTCCTTTCACACAGAGAAGCCGCATTATTACCCTAGCGGTGGTTCGTCAATTCTCAGCTGTTAGTCATTAACACAGAGCCAAGCAGCGCCGGCGTGAAGACGAACTGCTGTGTAATTCACACAGAAAGCCGGTCCTGCAGCTCCTAAAGAGACATGACAGTACACGTCATGATGATGACATCTGTGTTTTCAAAGTGTTTCCCAGGTGTCCTCCTGTCAATCTAAACCTGCTGACAGTTTATAATCATATGGATGCTGTTATAGTGTGTAGTGATTGAGATCCTGACCCACCAAACATCCTGGAAAGTGTTAAAGTTACGTCTTAACCCTCCTGATGTCTTCGGGTCAAAAATGACCCAAAACTGTGTTTAACAGCAGAGACAACGTCTTAAATGTTGTTTAAATTTGATGACTTTTCCTAAAATGACACCAACATTAGAAAAAGGGAAATAATGCCTTTATGCATATTTCCATGGAAGCTGTACACCACTTGGGTACAAAGATTGTCGGAAGTTAAAATCACAGTCATAGATTCAGTTACAGTCTACAAAACACACACACACACAGCGCTGATTGATCTCAGACAGGACTAAAACTTTCTTGTGCAGGTGTACCGTCACTTTTCCACGACCCCATACACAACTTTCAAAGTTCAAACTGTTTCAGACACAACCATCAAGGCCCTGTTCACTAACACTTCTACATTCAGAGTGTAAATGTGCTGCAGATGACAGAATCCTCAGCTCTCTCTGTGCTGCAGAACACAGGTCTGGGATCAGTGGGTGAAGCGGCTGCTTGTTCTCCTTTAGTGGTCGTGGTCCCCCTCTCAGATCGCCTTGTTGGTTTATGTTGTTCACATTTGACTATTACTGGAAGCGCCTTCAGTAAATTGCATTTAAAACTACTTTCTGTGCATTTGTGATACTTTCTTGGACTATAGAAGTACTATCTCTTGATAAAAAAAATATATATATATATATTGTTTACCACCTTTGCAGTACCTTAAGAAATAATAACAATATAATAATAATAATAATCTCTCTATAAAAGCAAGGAATCTCTGTCTGTCTGTCTGTGTGTCTGTGTGTCTATCTCTGCGGATCAGGATCACACTGACCTGAGACTTTCAACATGGCTGCTGCGTGGTTCAAGGGTGTGCAATGTTGCATTTGTTTGGACTGCAATGACACCGTGAATAAATTATTTTCATAAATGCTTTACAAATTCATTTTGAGTCATACACGCTACAGTGCTGTGTGCTAAGGTGTCTGCTGATGTTGCATAACTTTTGGTGTGACATGTGGAGCATGTTAAGACGCTTAAAACACAGTGTAAAGTTCTGACCCCATGCTGTTAGCTGTCAATGCTACGTCTCCGTTCACGGAGCTCTGTAATGGTTTGACCAAATGTGTTTGCGTCTTCTGTACTGGCAAGTCAAGGGTAGCTTTAGCAATGAAGCTGCATGTTTAAATCGACCGAAGTTCTCCTTTAAGAAACAAGCAGATTTATACCTGCAGCGGCGCAAGCTGGACCGGGATTTTGCCGGCGGTTTGGTCCCGTTCTGTTCGGTGCATCTAAACTGACTGTTGTGTATTAATGAGACTAAAAGAGTCCGGATCGAGTCTGTTCCGGTCTGAGGAGATCCGGAGACGCGCGGACAACAAAGTGGAATCGGAATCTGTGGATGTTCTTATGTAGCTAGCTGCTAGCTGCTAGCCCACCGACAACGGGCCACCTCCTGAGTTGACGGACCGGACGCACCGGCACGTCCAAAACTGGACTTAGGGTAAATAATGTCCGCCACGCTTTTTCACAACATTGCCATCACGTTTGCTTTGTGTCTGGTGCAGTAAGAAACGGTAAAAACAGACTTTTGTCACGAAAGTGTCCAAGCAGCAAGTTTGGTTGTTGAGGAACAGGAAGTTGTGGGAGGGACATAGGCAGATGAATGACAGGCAACGACGGTCGGTGTATAGACAGCGATATTGATAGTTGAGAGATTTGTGACATTTAGCGTGTTTGGAGTGAATAGTTTTTAGTGTTGTGACGTTCACGAACAAACCGATTCTATTGAACGGCTCGTTAACATGAACGATGGGATCCGAGTCGCAGCTGGGAACCGTTCTTTTTTTTTTTTTTTTTTTTTTTTCTTTTTTTAATATCACTGTGTGCTCCTCCTTTGCTCCTCCCCTGAGTGGGACAGAGAAGTTACATGGGGAGGAGCGCAGTCCAGCTGGACGGTGCTTATTAGATATGCAAATGTAGCATGACGCCACCTGAGTTGTGCACGCTGCCTTTGCGTAAAAAAACAGAAAAAACAAACACGTGACTGCCCCTGCCGGAGAGCAGAGCAGCTGCAGCTGTCTTAATTAGGAGGAGGACAGTTTTGCTCCAAATCTCACCCCATCATACCTCCCAGTGATTATTTCCAAGATAAAATGAGTTACCACCAGGCTGGCCTCTTAAAATTAAAAAAATTTAAAAATCAGTCAAATGAGCCAGTTTTTTGAACAGCTCTTTGAAAGGAACGGCTCACCAAGATCCGGCTCCCCTCAAAGAGCCATAAATCCCAAATCCCTAAATAGTTAGGCTACATATAAATTGTTGTTTGCTAAATATGTGCATACATTTTAAAATTTACGAAGTTATATTTGCATTATAAGTAATAAAAAATGGTTTGTTAAACATATTTTTGGTTTTCACAGTAAAAAAATCTAACTTTTTCTACTCAGAATTTATGTTTTTTTTTGTGATTTTAGGTCCATTGTGTTAATACAGTATGTCAAAATAAAAAAATAACTGTACAGTCACACATGTGAGGTTGTGCTGAAAATAATGACACCAAGTAAATAGCTTTTTAAGGGTGAAATATAATGGCAAAATCAAAAATAGTCAAAAACAGCCAATTATACCCTGGAATATCGGATTTCACAACAAACCTAAATATCCCTGATGTCCCACCTTCAAACACAGCCTCATTTGGCCATCCATGAAAAAGCTGCTTAACCTTCCACTTCCACCACTACGGGCACTGCACTAGTAATAATAAATTTTTTTTATTCATTTAAAATGAAATGAAATTGCTTGATTTTAGATCTTCAGTGAGGGTGGGACATTTTTGACCCAGAGGAAAAGGGGCGTATACAGAATGTGAAGACAACAGGAGGGTTAAATTATATAATTACATAATCACCATCAGTAAACTGGACGCTGTCTGATTCTCACTCGCGGGGAGGGAGGCTGTTATCAGACTGTAAGATCGACACGCCCTCAATACTGGCAGCCGGCTTGTCCATTCACACTGGTTCAGTTTGCCAATACTGCGCCTCTGATACTACCTCCTGAGGCGAGAAATTTCACCTCGCCACCTCTGAGACATTCACACAGAGGCGGAGGCGGAGAATTGGCGCAGGATCCCTGCATCCAAACGGCAGTGTGAATGGGGCCACTGTCTTTAATTGTTAACTATTCACTGGAGTGCCTGGATTTTATCTTGTCTCTTTGCACCCATGGATAAAAGGAAAATAGCTTCCTCTTTTAAATTACTTCTGACTCTTTACTTTGTCTAAACCCACCTCCTTTATATTTACTTAAGCTAGTTATCTTCTCTCTGTCCTCAGACGCCTTGAGACAACCTCGAAAAATATATGAAATAAGCACCAACTGAATGCTCCCAGTCCAAAGTGCACATACGGCTGCGTTGAATTTATGATCAGCTGTGGGTTATTCATGTAGGTGGATAGAGCAACAGAGGAGAGCACAGTGAGGGCTGCACACACAACATGTCTTGTGGCTGTGCATTGCATTCTGGTCTATTAAGGCACCTGTCAGTGGAGAAACAGGTCTGCGTGCTTTCTGACTGATGGATTCCTGCCTGAATGATTGTTGAATGTCAGTGCAGCATACAAACATCTGTCTTCAAATTTAAAAGGGGGCTGAAACCTGACATTTACTGTCCATGTTGAAGACAACATGATGTCTCAACATGAAGTCTTATTGGCTGTAATTGGTCAGTCATCCGTTGAAATGAGAACAAAATGGATCCAGGATGCATCACACATCGCCAGTTGCTCTTTTGTGTGGACTTCTCCTTTAAATACACGTCTGTGTGGGTTGACCACAGAGCCATGCGTATGCTGCCTGAAATAATGTGTGCATGTTGATTTCCCATGTGTTCCAGAGAGGCCAGATAGCTGCGCAACACGCAGCAGATGTCCAAACAGCCCCTGGCATTCTGTGTGAAAGTCAGATATTTTATCATATCTGCTCTCTGCAGTCCCCATTTCCATACCAAAGAAGGGACTTTCAAGCAGTCTGTCTGCCACCGGCCACCCACTAGCCCACCATTACCCAACTCTGTCCACATGTCCGCTCACTATCAGTGTCAGGAATCATCTTGTTAGAGAGGGAGCCTGCTCTGTTGGCTGTTTTACATCCACAGGGATTTTTTTTGCTGCCTTATCTGCTAATCAGTGTGAACATGCAATCATTCAGATGTACACGTGTGTGTGTTCTCAAATGTTTCTGCTCGAGCTATTATTTCAGCTCTGTATTAATGATAAGTGGCCTACATTTGCTTTCAGGTTAATCGCCAGTAAAGTATACCATGAAGGTGGCAAGATACTGGAGTCAAAACTGTGGCTTAATTGCAAGTAGAAAAAGAGAAATCAGGAGGGGAACCTAGAGTAATGCTCTAACACCAACCGTGATTTGTGAAACATAAAGATGTTATAAATCACTTTTATGAAGTATTGTAATTAATACTGAGAACACAAATGCTGAATTGTATACAAACTGTATTTATATAATGCTTTTCTAGTCTTAGCAACCACTCAATGCACTTTACAATACTAGTCAGCATTCACCCATGCACACACATTCATACACTGGTGGAAGAGGTTACCATGCAAGGCGCCACCTGCTCAACACCAATTGAAGAGCCACCGGGAGCAATTTGGGGTTCAGTATCTGGCCACTTCAACTCTCTGATTGGTGGAAAACCAGTCTACCACTGGTAGCCACAGCCACCTCAATGTCATTTCAGGATTATTATTTTAAACTTGACCTTTGGAGTCAGGAAACAATCTTGGGACTCTGTGTGTGAGCTGTCTCAGTATCTCGCAGTCGTCCGATGAGTCTAGAATTTAGAGAGATAATTCACCATGCAAACCAATCTCTGTACGGCTTTCACATCCGTTGGTCTTGACATGTCTCTCACTGCTTGAACTTTACCAGGGTCGATTTTCAGTCCATCAGCTGTCAGCAGGTGTCTGATGTATGGCACTTCCTGTCTTCTCAGTCTGTAGTTGTCCACATTAAAATTAATGTACTTTTCTTTGCATCTGTTTAGCAACTGTCTCACTTTCTCATCATGGTCTTTGTTGGCCATCTCTTAGGTTTCCCTCTCTCCTGTGGTCAGTATATCATCGGCTATGATGTTTATTATGGCTTTGACTTTTGGCCAAAAATCATATTAAAAGTTTGTTTGTTTATTAAAGGGATAGTTCGGGTTTTTTGAAGTGGGGTCATATAAAGTACATATCTATAGTCGATCTGTTTCCTACCGTAATCACCGATCAGCGCAGCCTCAGTTTGGAGAAGTAGAGAGCTGCTCCAGCCCAGACGCTCAGCTTTGTACTGCAGTGAACGGGTCCAGAGAAAAAGCAAAATTAACCACCTAAAACAAGACTCACCTGAAAAAAAATCTATAACAGTTCAAGTGTACGTTGTATAGAGAAAATTCACACCGCTTAACATCGCTGTCAGACCGGCCTTTCTTTTGGCACTACATTTTCTAGTTCTAGTTCTAGGTGTTACGGTCTGTTAAGTTTTGTTTTTATCGAAAGTAAACCTCTCGTCCAGCAGCTGGGCCTCGCTCTGTATTTTGCCCCTTGCAGATAATCTGTTGCCCAGTTGCGCTAATGCGTAGGGATGCGGAGGTTCTATGGTTGAGAAAATGTAGTGCCAAAAGAAAGGCCGGTCTGACAGCGATGTAAAGTGGTGTGAATTTTCTCTATACAACGTACACTTGAACTGTAAATTGGAGTGTAGATTTCAAACTCCTCAGGCATAGTTGTTGTAGGCGTTGGGGCGGCCATTGTTCTGGTATACAAAATTGGCGAAAACCAGGACGCTAACGTCACCTACAGTAGCCCAGATGACCAATAATAGCTTTGCTAATGAGCTCGCGATTCACAACTTCACCAGGCAGGAAAAAGCCTCGGAATCTGAATTGAAAACAACTTTTACAAGCAACCACGTTTACAAAAAATAATGCCCATAACAGGTTCGAATATTAAGGGCTGCCTAGCATTCGTTCGAATATCTTTATTTATGTAATTATTCGAATTATATTAAGTTATATTAAGTTCGGAGTCAAAGCCCTAATGTTTATGCCCCACTGCCCCTCCAGCACTTGTGTCAACTTTGGCTGGAAAATCTCAAGAGCTGGGCTGATTCCCATGTCAGACTGTAAACACCTTTGCTCTATAGAGGTCTGGGAGGATGTCATCGATGGAGTGAAGGGGGAAATGGGTGCATATATATCTGTGGCTCCTCATTAGGTTTCTGCACAGTGACCAAGCTACTGATCCACTTCGTGCTTTTTCTCCACAGGTATGATGATGACTCTCGTTTGAAGATCCTTTATTACTTTCCCTGAAGTCATCATGACAACTGGGACTCATTTCACTGGCTCCACCCTCTCGTCAATCTCGATCTTGTACTCTCCTTCCAGACAGCCATCACCTATAAACACATCCCCATACTCCTTTATTTGTTTCATGGTTAATTCAAACTGTGATTGTTCCTCTGCAGTTACTATGCTGTCAACAGCTAGTAGGTCTCATATTGTACTATAGTTTCTGGTTGGAAACAAGCAACACATAACAATATTATTGTTACAGTCTTGGATTCAATTTTGACTGAATTGAAATGTACTGCTTGAAACTCAAGCTTCAGTCTCTCAGCCTTCAGCTGACATCTGTGGGTGAAAGCTCTGATAAACCTACTCTACAAAACACATCTACCAGCACTGACACAGCACTTTGGAAACAGGTCTGGCAATACAAGACTAGACCTTATACTGTATTTCTGCAGTACACAGGGCCTTTAAAAATATGTTTGACGATCAGTTAATGACGTGACTTCACATGAACCACAGTGCTGTATCTATAGGACAATGTTGATTTTAACACATCTTCCTACCTAAACATTGAATAGGTTGATTGACAGTGACTTTGACGATGACATAGGCCTACATCACCGTTCCCAAAACAAGATGACTGCTGCAGCACACCAGCAAAAGGCGTGTCAGGCCTTTGTCCGATGCTCGCAGTTTGGTAAGCAAAAAAGGAGAGATTCAGGTACAGAAACAGACCTTCTGGAGAAATAAACACTCAGAGTTACACTGGTTTCCACTCTGATCAGAAGCTGTTTACAGACAAGGAGAGGAGAGCTCGGAAATTACTGTGTGTATAGTTGTTGGTCAATAACGTTACACAACGTCACCTTTTGGCTAGTACACAGGAGAGTAACCTGGCTGTTTGGGGCAGATAAACTACATGAGTGACACAAATGATTCTGCAGTTAAACTTGCTTCACTGGTGGTGAGCATGCATTAAACAAACCACCGCTGCTGATGATAATCTATATGACCTGATTCAGGCACAGAAATTAACAGATGAGGTAATGTTTTAAAGTTTTATTCACCTTAAAAGTTTTCCAGTACATTTTGACTAATCTAAATGCACTGTTAGCTTGAGTAAACTTTGTGTTACATATATATATCTTACATTATGTTCATGAAGCAACTTAACAGCTAAATAGGTAAAAATAACTGACAGTTGAGTATTGGTTTCACACTGGACACGAACAGAGGTCTCCTAGGTTAAGCCATATGTTTGTTTGACCCTACCATCCACTTCATGCTACTCCCCACTTTATCATTTTATATACCACCTCACCTGACTTCCTCCTTTGCTGCAGTAATAATTGCTAAGGTCATTAGAGGTTGCTGCCTTACACAAAAACATACATATGAATTATAATAAGCTGCTTTCACATTGAACCTGTATGGGTTTTATGCCACCAACAGAAGGAAAGTCTGAGAGGCTTTATTTCTGGCACAGTGTGTTTGAAACCATGGATACAGCTCTTTTTCATTCACTTCTTCATTTATTTTTAATTAACTTACAAAACTATTTGGTTCTGCTGTTGGCATTATCAGTGAACATATTTCCTTCACTCTGTAATGACTCCCTTGAGTTGTTTGTTTTTGATTTAGATTTTTCTAGTACATTTGTCCATATATTTGTGTCTATGACGTGCATGTAGCGCAAAGGATCGAAACAGTAAACTCTGTAGGACTCATGTTAACTTTGCTTCTCATGGTCTGAGAAGGTTGCTTCGTTTGTAATCTGTTGATGTTTCAAAAACACATGATTTCAACCCAAGCCACAATGTCCCTTAAAGGGATAGTTCAACATTCTTGAAAATTGGCCCATTGCCATGATCCCTCTAGTCATAGCAATAGGTTCGTTACCTTTAATTGTCGGTCCATGCTGCTTTTAGATCGGCGGAGCCGAGTACCGAGCGGCGCAGCTACACTACGGAGGCTAATGGAATTTCTTGGTTTCCCTCATCAAACTCAGCAAATGCACAACCAAAAAACTCCAAAAACGCTGTGGTGGACAAGTTGTGACTTGCACATTCACCACGCTGTGAGATAATAACAGAACGTTACGAGACGTGAAGAAAATACTCGGAACTACTTTCTTCAGTAAACCACTGGTCGGAGTGACACAGTGGTTTACTGAACATGCAACAACATAATACTGTTTGTGATATGCATAAAGATAAATTACTTACTCCACGGACAACTGCCCATTTGCTTCCAGTTGATTTTTGGTAGATGGAAAAATGTTTTAACCACTGCAGGATTGGACAAGGTAGCGAAATCCTCCATGGTTGTGACACATGTTGTGCTTGCGCTATCTTCACCACCAGAGGCAGATAGGTCAAGCCTTTCCAATGATGGTAGCACGAGATGCCAATCGCAACAGCACAGACACTCGATTTCTGTAGGCATAGGTTCGCATGCCCCACAACTACACCACCAGTTCATGCCGGCTCTGAGTCTCTCCTCAGCTCCTGGCTGTTCAGCAGCCTCAGCCTCTCTTCTCGCTCTCTCTTCTTCCAAAACCTGCAGCTCTTCTTCTGTGTGTTCTGGCTCGAATAAATACGGGTGTGGGTCTTGGTTGATTAAAAAGTCGTCCTCATTGTCCATCACAAAGTCTGCCATGATCACACTTCGCTTCTTCACAAGTGTTGTTGACGGAAGTATCTGCAGTAAACGTGCGCTTTTGAAATCACTCCGCCGAGCAGCCGTGTCTGGAGTGTAAAGTCCGACTTTACCTCTAAAACAACTCCGTCTCGTAAGGTTCCGTTATTATCTCATAGCGTGGTGAATGTGCAGGTCACAACTTGTCCACCACAGCGTTTTGGAGTTTTTTGGTTGTGTATTTTCTGAGTTTGATGAGGGAAACCAAGAAATTCCATTAGCCTCCGTAGTGTAGCTGCGCCGCTTGGTACTCGGCTCCGCCGATCTAAAAGCAGCATGGACCGACAATTAAAGGTAACGAACCTACTGCTATGACTAGAGGGATCATGGCAATGGGCCAATTTTCAAAAGTGTTGAACTATCCCTTTAATATAACTAAGTGGTTATTGTTTCTAAACCTATCAGCATCTCCCAAGTCCATGCCAATGTATACTATAACTATCCCTCTTAATACTTTGATTCTTGACATGATCTAAACAATATCCCATTCTGATCACAAGCTCCTGGCTTACACAAATGCGTTAGAGGAAAATTCGTGTGTCTTATTATCGTCTGGCATTTTGCTCATTAGCTGCAATAAAGCACATCAGAAAGGGGAAACAGCAGCATAAAGCTCAGTGGGAGGCCAACTCTCCCAAGAATACAGTGAACTCAGTGGATGACAGTTACATTTGGTGGGCTAATTGGCTCTGTACAGAGAAACAAGCTTGATGCTTTTTGTTAACTGGGGGAGGGAAGTTAAGTTAGGGCAAGTTTTCTTTAACAAACAAACAAATACAACCAAAGTTGTAATTGTATCATCTTTATGATCATACAGGGTTAACTAATTACATGTGCTCCCATTCATTTATTCAGATTCTGTCATGCCTCACATTCTCTGGAATTTGTTCAGATGGCTGGTGTTCTTATCTTAAGCAATGGCATGGTTTCCACCTCCACCTCACCTCCTTAGCCTTCATAACTACTGTACATGTAGCTTCATGCCCCATGGCCATATTTGCTATGAAGGTGAATACTTCTGTATTAAAGATTTGCTACAAAAGTCACGAGAGTTCATCTTCGGTTAATTAATGCTTTCTCCATCACATAGAGCATTACTAAGGGAGCAGCGGGGGAAGACACTTTGTCAGCTTATATGGTTGAACCTATATCCCCTCAGTTTGTCACCGCAGAAACCTGAAATGTTGTGCTTACTTCCACTCCTTGGCGAAATTAGAGGTAAGCACATTCTGAGTGCACTTTGTCAGCATTTTTTGATGAAAGAAAACTCAGTTGGTCAAGTCTTGCAGGTGTTTGTACAGACGGCGCCCCAATCATGCGAGGCAAAGAGAAGGGGCTTGTTGGTCTTATGAAAAATAAAAAGAAGTGCCAGTCTTTATCAGTTTTCACTGTGTCATACATCAGGAGTCTCTGGTATCAAAACTCAGAAATAATGAATTACAAAACGTGATTGTAGCCTTCCTAGTGCTGCCGTGGGTAAATCAACAGGCCTCAAGCACACAGTTCAGGTGTCCAGACAGTCTTTATTTGACTCAAACAACTTAACACCAAATAATATGCCTCAGGCGAGCGAATGCATCTCGTGCGTCGGCATCTCCCATCCGAGGTCCAGCACGCTACTGCATATAAAGGGAGACAGTGACTAGAAACCGGGTGCCAGCTCTGTCAATCACTCACCTGACGCTGCTCTCCTGAGCACTCTCCACCCCTCTCTATCCCGCAGCCGCACCTCGACCTCGGTCACCTCCACAGTGATGCAAAGGGGTTGTGGGCGTGGTGAATTAACTGTCTCCAGAGCACTCAACCACGGACAGTTCAGACAGTTCATTGAAGGAGCATGGTGAGGTGAGATTGTTGTCACGTGACAGTGCTCAAGAAATTGACCCATTCCTGCAGAAGCACTTCAGCCACAGAGGATTTTTTTGATGTTTTGGAAGAGCTGAGTGGAGAATTTGAATCCACATTCAGTGATGGGAATGAGCACGAGGAGATTTTCAACTTTATTGAAAACCCCTTCCATATGGATGTATCCTCTCTCACTCCAACTGTCATACAGCTCTGCCCTTCTAATCATGCTGCTATGGAAAGTGAAATAGTAGAGTTGCAGACAAACAACATTCCTTGAAGTTGAACCCAGAGCAGGTGTTGGCCATTTCTGGAGTTTAGTGTCTGAAGCAGATATTTCGACTTTGAAACCACTTGTACAAAAAGTGATGTCAACATTCTCAACCATCAACACTATCAATTGGAAACAGAGAAACAGGCTCACCAGTGCACACCTGGAATGCCTCACAGGGATTGCGACAGCAGACTACAACTATAACATGAAAAAAGTCAAGGACAAGCAGGCCTGCTTCTGCTCATCAGTACTAAGGTTTCCCTTTTTTTAATTAGAATTGTATTGGCTGCATTTTGCAAGTTGTGGTAGTACAAATGATTAGGCAGGTGTGGTAAAAGTGGCTCTCCTATTGACTTTGTCCGACAAGTGTGGCTCTCATGGAAACATATTGAAGATTGCTGATGTAGATTAACAATAGTGTAACATCTGAAAATGTTTGTAGTGAGACAGAAAAGTCTTGACTCAAATTTGAACTTAACAGATTTTGCCAAAGCTGTCAACAGCATCTAAGTAAATGGCCCTTTATTTTTTAAACTACTGTTTTTTAAAGTAAAGAAAGAACTTGTACACTCAGTGTCTGCTTTCTCCTCCAAAAGACACAAAAGTCACAACAATTAATGCTTCTGAAACAATTAGTCAATTATTATAACAACAATTTTTACTTAAATAGTACCTTTCTTAACAAGGTTTGTTAAGTGACAAAGAAATTAGTTTGACAACAATTTTGCTAATGATGTAACCTGTCATTTATCAAAAACACTGAACATTTGTTTGTGTCTCAAAGCTTTGCTTCGTTTGTCAGTTTTGTTTGATTACAACATAAGTATGAAGAAAAAACAAGCTTCAGGCACTCATGTGTGGAGCACGACCAACAATACTTGAATTCAATTAAAAAGCTGTTATTCAAAACCTGGCTACTTACACAACAATACAACTCAGAGCAGTTCCCACTTTGAAGGTCTTCATTGGGGAGCAATTTTTAATAACTGTCTCTTTTTTTTGTACCCTGATGAAGAGCTTCTAGAGGTTTTTTAGTTGGATAGAAGGATATGTTTGAGGATTCTGTTTTGTGACAGAACACAGCATGCCCCTCACACCACTGGTGTCTGAGCCATGATATTTCACAGTCAGACCCTGTGTTTCCCATCTGTCATGCTATGCCACCTTGTCCACAGGATTCTGCATGGATCTCATCCAAATGATAAATGTTTTGTGTGTCTGGGTTACCCGCCTGGGTCACTTTTACTCTCGGAATGTCCCAAACTATGATGATTCAGAAAATTGGGGTAATCAAGTCAAACCAATCAAAAAGTGGCATTCACCTCACTGGTTGAAAGCTCAGAGATTAATAAAAAAAACAAGTCAGTATAAGATAGAAAAACAATTGCAGTCCAAACACAGCAACAGACAGAGTGAAGGCAGAGTTAACTGAGCAGTGATGGAGGAAGACTGAAAGAGATGGAGTGCTAGATGAAAAAGAAGAAGACAGCTTGGATGGAGCCGAGAGCTTCATCACACATCTCCTCAGGGATGTAATCAGTCCTCCTCCAATTTGGTGCACACTGCTTATCGCACTACCGGGAGCCATGACCCACAGACTTTTACGATGTGGTTGACTGGCAAAGAAAGAGATAGGCCCTGTCTGCCTGCCAATGTCTTTTAATGAGCACGCCGATAAACAGCAAGAGGACGACCGGAGCTGAGGCCCTTTATAATTACTTCTCCAATAATCACCCTATTTCACCCTGTATACCAGATCAATATTACAAGACATGGCCTTGATGACTTACAAAGTCACTTAATCTCACTTGATACTGCCTTCACTGTGGAAAAGGTGGGAGGTCTTTATACAGGGAGGGATGGCTGAACAAGGGGGGAGGAAGAGAGAACATTGAGATCCAGAGTTTGCTTGGATTCATTTCATGGAAAAATGTTGGGCAAGGGATGTAAAAGAAGGATAGTTTAAAGGTAAACAAAAAGACTCAGGAGATAATGCAGTGTAAAAACCCAACAATAAAAACCTCAATTCAGAAAGCAAAACTTGCTACCTGGGGCCAAATGTATGCTTGCAGAAGAAAAAAAGATTACATGTATAGTTTTAAAAAACCTACACTATCATTACACAGTGGGGTGAAGTTGTTAACATTGTTCTTACTGTCTTCTGTTAATATGTTTGTCAGTATGCATTCTAATTAAATAATATATATAATATAATAATTATATTGATCCTTATGTAAATAAAGATTATTTTCAGGTGTAACTGGCACTATATGAGGGCTGTAGCTGTGCGTCATGACTGTGCCACATAACACAATAGCGGCTTTGCCATTGCTAGTGGACACTGTCAATGTGGAATTTAGGTGTGAACAAGTTTTCGGGGACTGTACTGATTACTGTACTGTACTCACCCCATCACTGTGTGCAGAGATGTGCTTCTTGGACTCTAGCATCAACAACATTGCATCATCATCATCCACATCATCATCAATCATCGTGATTATCATCATCATCGTTATCACATTTTCATCATTGCGTTATCATCGCATCATTGCATCTTCATCATCATCATCATCATCATCATTGCGTTGACATCATCCTTGCATCATCATCACATCACTGCATCATCATCGTCACATCATTATCATTGCACACATTTTCTCAATGTCAGGAATCTGCCTTTTATTAAATGTCAATAACAGAAACAAAATAAATAAATTAAGATTCAAACAAAAGGATTCATATATGTATTGTGCAGTTGAAAATGTGTTTGCCATCCACTCTAGTGAGCAGCTGTCACCCTATCAGACATCTGATCATCACAATGATCATAATAATAATGCCAAAGAAAATCCTCAACCAAGTAAATTCCAACACATGATCAGCATAATTCACATCAGAAAATGCACAACATCCCAACATATTTTGAATCAATAAGGCAAAGCTGTAAAATTGCCTAAAAAACAATCATCACATCATCAGCTCATCATCGTCATCATTTTCATTGCATCACCATCATCTTCACCATCACATCATCGCATCGTTGCATCATCGCATCATCAACACGTCATTGTTGCATCAGCATTGTGAACCCTGGATGACTGCAGAGGTGCGCTCGCACCTCCGAGATGAAGCCTTCAGGGCGGCAGATATGACTGCTCCCCGCTGACCCCCGGTCTGCGATCTCAAAGGGAATCAAGGCTGTGAAAAGCACCTATGCAGAGAAAATCCAGGGATGCCTCTGTGACACAGGAAACACCAGGCGGATGTGGCAGGGAGTCCAAGCGCTGACAGATTACAAGTCCAGGCAGGGGGTCAACGACGATGATGCTCCTCTTCCAGACAGGCTCAACAACTTCTTCACGCTTTGAGGCACTAACCCCACAACCAGAGGGAGAGCTGTTCCTTCTCCACCATCTATATGTATATATATATATATCTATATATAGTAACCAATTGCTTTTATTGCTTATATCCATGAACCCTGGTGGTTTTTACTGAAAGGATTTTTATGAAACAATAACAGAAACATCTTACAGTGTAAAAGCTTATATTCCTCTTCCATCCAGAACCCAACAGATATTACAGGATAAGTAGATTTCTATTTCTTCAACCAAAATTAATGTATATTTATTTTCGCTGGGTCACCAGTAAGAAGTGCATTATGAGTGTGAAAGAGTGAGTGAACTGATCCATAACAATCTGAGGTTCAGTCATGATGAGAGCTGCAGACACTCTTTAAATGCTAAAGAAAAGGGTGTCCTGGTGCCACGTGCACATATGGACACCCTTATGCTTGAACATGGTGTTCATTATGGACAAACTGTGACTAGCACAGAAGTCCAGTGACAAAACACCACTCAGGTTCAGATCGGGGAGGCCGTTCCTCCCAATCACACCCCTCCAGGTAACACTGTCGCTGCCCACATGGGCGTTGAAGTCCCCCAGTAGAACGACGGAGTCCCCGGTTGGAGCACTCTCCAGTACCCCTCCCAGGGACTCCAAGAAGGCCGGGTACTCTGCACGGCTGTTCGGCCAATAAGCCGAGACAACGGTGAGAGTCCTATCCCTGACCCGGAGGCGCAGGGAAGCGACCCTCTCATTCACTGGGGAAAACTCCAACACATGGCGGCTGAGCTGAGGAGCTATAAGCAAGCCCACACCAGCTCGCCGCCTCTCACCGTGGGCAACTCCAGAATAGAAGAGAGTCCAGCCTCTCTCAAGGAGTTGGGTTCCAGAGCCCAGATTGTGCATGGAGGTGAGCCCGACTATTTCTAGCCGGTACCGCTCAACCTCCCGCACCAGCTCAGGCTCTTTCCCCCCCAGCGAGGTGACATTCCATGTCCCCATGGCTAGAGTCACCATCCGGGGATTGGGTCTCCGGGGCCCCCGCCCACGATATTTATATACATCGATATATGATCCACTTTGTGGTCGTGTCATCTGACCTCCGGCCGTATGTCTTGGACACTCGGGTGAAGAGAGGGGCTGAGCTGTCAACTGATCACCACCTGGTGGTGAGTTGGAAGCTCACCAGGGGAGGAATCTGGACAGACCTTGCAGACCCAAACGTATTGTGAGGGTCTGCTGGGAACGTCTGGCGGAACCCTCTGTCAGGGAGATCTTTAACTCCCACTTCCAGGAGAGCTTTGACCAGATCCCGAGGGAGGCTGGGGACATTGAGTCCGAATGGACCATGTTCTCCTCTTCCATTGTTGACGCGGCTGTCCGGAGCTGTGGCCGTAAGGTCTCCGGTGCCTGTCGCGGCGGCAATCCCCGAACCCGGTGGTGGATCCCGGAAGTAAGGGTTGCTGTCAAGCTGAAGAAGGAGTCCTACTGAGCCTGGCTGGCCTGGGGGACTCCTGAGGCAGCTGACGGGTACCGGCAGGCCAAGCGTGCGGCAGCACGGGCAGTCGCGGAAGCAAAAACTCGGGTCTGGGAAGAGTTCGGGGAGGCCATGGAGGAGGACTCCTGGTCGTCCTTGAGGAAATTCTGGCAAACCATCCGGCGCCTCAGGAGGGGGAAGCAGTCCTCCACCAACACCGTTTACAGTGGAGGTGGGGAGCTGTTGACCTCAACTGGGGACATCATTGGGCGGTGGAAAGAATACTTCGATGATCTCCTCAATCCCACTGACACGCCTTCCATAGAGGAAGCAGAGGCTGGGGACTCAGAGGTTGACCCATTCATCACCCAAGCCGAAGTCACTGAGGTAGTCCGGAAGCTTCTCAGTGGCAAAACACCGGGGGTGGATGAGATCCGCCCTGAGTACCTCAAGTCTCTGGATGTTGTTGGGTTGTCTTGGCTGACACATCTCTGCAGCATCGTGTGGCAGTCGGGGACAGTGCCTCTGAACTGGCAGACCGGGGTGGTGGTCCCCCTATTCAAAAAGGGGGACTGGAGGGTGTGTTCCAACTATCGGGGGATCACACTCCTCAGCCTCCCTGGGAAAGTCTATTCCAGGGTACTGGAGAGGAGAATTCGGCCGATAGTCGAACCTCGGATCCCGTGTCCCTCGTGGAATTCTGTGGGAGGTGCTCTGGGAGTACGGGGTCGGAGGCCCTCTGTTAAGGGCTGTACGGTCCTTGTACAACCGGAGCAGGAGCCTGGTTCGCATTGCCGGCAGTAAGTCAGACCTGTTCCCGGTGCATGTTGGACTCCGGCAGGGCTGCCCTTTGTCACCAGTTCTGTTCATTATTTTTATGGACAGAATTTCTAGGCGCAGCCACAGGCCGGAGGGGATCTGGTTCAAGAGCCACTGGATTTCATCTCTGCTTTTTGCGGATGATGTGGTCTTGTTGGCTCCTTTGAGCCGGGACCTCCAGCATGTCCTGGGGCGGTTTGCAGCCGAGTGTGAAGCGGCTGGGATGAGAATCAGCACCTCCAAATCCGAGGCCATGGTTCTCGACCGGAAAAAGGTTGGGGTTGGGGGAGAGTTCCTGTCTCAAGTGAAGGAGTTTAAGTATCTTGGGGTCTTGTTCACGAGTGAGCGAAGGATGGAGAGTGAGATTGACAGGCGGATCAGTGCAGTGGCCGCAGTAATGCGGTCATTGTATCGGTCTGTCGTGGTGAAGATTTACTAGTCAATCTACGTTCCTACCCTCACCTGTGGCCATGAACTTTGGGTCATAACCGAAAGAATAAGATCCCGGATACAAGCGGCCGAAATGAGTTTCCTCCGCAGGGTGGCAGGGCGCTCCCCTTAGAGATAGGGTGAAGAGCTCTGTCACCCAGGAGGAGCTCGGAGTAGAGCCGCTGCTCCTCCACATCGAGAGGAGCCAGCTGAGGTGGCTCGGGCATCTATATCGAATGCCCCCGGGACGCCTCCCTCGGGAGGTGTTCCTGGCATGTCCCGCCGGGAGGAGACCCAGAGGAAGACCCAGGACACGCTGGTGTGACTATGTCACTCAGCTGGCCTGGGAACGCCTTGGGATCCTCCCGGAAGAGCTGGAGGCAGTGTCCTGGGAGAGGGAAGTCTGGGTGTCCCTGCTCAGGCAGCTGCCCCCGCGACCCGGTCCCGGATAAGCGGACGAAAATTGATGGATGGATGGATGGATGGATGGATATATATATATATATATATATTATTTATATATGTATATATGTATATAGGCACTACATGCTGCTCAGCATGGGTAGTCCAGATTTTGTTTTTGTCTTCAGTGCTGGAACAAGTCAAACCCCCATCAAACAGACAAAGACAAGTCCTTATTATTAGGCATATTAAAGATGGTCTGGAGACTTGCCTCTGTTAAAAATCTATTGAAAGTGGATTTGTTTTCCAGGTACAATCATACATCTCTTTATACACCACATCATCAAAAGGGTTTTTTAAAACACTGCAAGCACACACCTCCAAACAATGCACACTTCACCTCATAGGAGAGAAGCTCCACTCCAGCAGGCTTCTTAGGTATAGTAATTACTGAACAATGCCAGGCGATCAGACAAGGCCGAACATACTGTTCATCCTGTGCACATATGACTATTCATTAAAGTACTATATTTTCCTTCATATTCATATTGTCACTATGACCCCTATTCATTGCCTATGCATGCATGATGAGTGGTGCATTCACCTGGCGTCCATTCACAACACTCCTAGCCATTGTTTCCACTCCAGCAGAAACTGCTTGTCTGGCAAGCACTAATTACATCCTTGATTAGGAGGAGAAGCAATGAAAGAAATACAGCGCCCAGAAAGAGATAGGAGAGGTAACCCAAACACTTAGGTGTATGTATGTGTTAGTGTGTGTGTGTGTGAGAGAGAAAGACACAGAAAGCCAGTATTAATGTTGGTCTGCTTATATAGGAACATGATGTACCATTTTATGATGTGCCAGTGCCAATGCCAGTGGATATGATGATGTTGTTTTTGATGTTAAAGCCAAAATACATGCTAAATGCAAGACAGCACCATTCACATTGTCCTGCAGTGATGACGCCATCTAACGCTAGGAGGATTTAGTAGTAGTAGTATGGATTTTTTGTGAATTGGCAACATCTGAATCAGGCAACCTAGTAACCAATTGCTTTTATTGCTGATATCCATGAACCCTGGTGGTTTTTACTGAAAGGATTTTTATGAAACAATAACAGAAACATCTTACAGTGTAAAAGCTTATATTCCTCTTCCATCCAGAACCCAACAGATATTTCAGGATAAGTAGATTTCTATTTCTTCAACCAAAATTAATGTATATTTATTTTTGCTGGGTCACCAGTGAGAAGTGCATTATGAGTGTGAAAGAGTGAGTGAACTGATCCATAACAATCTGAGGTTCAGTCATGATGAGAGCTGCAGACACTCTTTAAATGCTTAAGAAAAGATAATCAATGCCTTTCTTATCTCCTAGGAAACACAGGAGGATCCTTTATAAATAGAAAGGTGGAATTTTACATCATATTACACCTGTATGCACAGGTTTCTGCTACCTATTTTGAAAGTTACATGTCTGTAATATTAGACAGCCAAATTTCCTTCTGTAATGTTCACAGACACTAATCTCATTAAAATACAATTATGACTTTTTGGAAATCCTGAGGTGGCCAATTAAATAGCTGAGGCTGGAAAGACAGATTTCACAAATGGTTTAGCAGCTTGACTTTTCATTTTGGTACAAGCACAGTCTCCTACATGTAGTTGGACTTAACTGACTTCCATATATATATTGAGGATACAGTATACTGTATCAATTGTTCAATTTCAAAATCTTGCTTATATCAAGTAACCTGCAATGCACCTAAACAGTATGCACAGATGTATAGTAATATATACTGTGTACTGTATTTACAAACATTAATACATACCTGTATTTGTTTTTTGACTCAGAGGATTCTCTTCAAATAGTGAACAAGGCATCTTCTTGTGCACTTTGTTTGCTATTTGTATGCAGACCACTTGGCTTTTATCTTGTCACACCAGACTACTGCACAATCAGGAAGCAATACCTTCGGAAAAGGCTCTTGAAAGGACTGGCAACAATAGCTGCCATTCAGTTCAACTTTCCACAGCAGAAATGTTAGATGTTCCCCACCCCATCAAAGACAGACGTGCTGCATGTGTCCAAAGTGCTTTAAGACATGCAAGGAAATGGCAAAGGCACTTGCCCAGTATGCTAATCAAATTTGAGCAATCTAGTATTCCCTGCTGCTGCTTGAGGTATTTTTTCATAGATTAAAAAATGAAAAGAAAACATGATTGTGCCCCAACACCTGATTTGCTGAAAACTTTAAAGTCCTAATCAAATCCTGCATCACCTGATGCAGCATCTTCAGCACGCTCAAAGTATTAATTCCAGTAATACAGAGGGATGGTGGAATATCATGGGAGGATATTGGAAAATAATTTCTTGCTTGGTTATTCATTGCGGAATTCATTAAAATCCAATTTTGTGAAATTGAAATAAACAGCAGCAAATATGAGAACCTGTGTGTGTGTGTGTGTGTGTTTGAGGAAGGTGATGGGGTGGGAAAGTGTGTATGACATGTGTTAATAAAAGGAGGTAGAGAAGGGAAGAGAAGAGAGGACAATAGAACAAACAGCAAATAGAAGATAAACTAATATGCTTTTCTTGGGTCTGCATTTCCTAAAGCAGAGGGCCTGTAAAGGACATTTCCTCTATGCAATGCATTGTGGGATATGCTTCAGACTGCTGAAGATTTTTTTTTTTTTGTTACACACAGTACATCTATGATGTTGCCAACACCATGGCAGACACTTTCTATTAGACCTTAATGCTAGCAACCGCTTCCTCACATTAGCCGCTGTACACACTCCTAATTGCAGTAACAGTGGGACTGCATTAGCTCATTAGCATGCTGCACCACACGCTCAAGAATAAAGGCAGAGAAACACAAAACGCTGCTGTGATTAAGCCAGAATGGTTGTTTCGTGACAAAAATGCACAGCCTTGCAATTAAATCAAAGAGGGTGGCTGTACTTGTCAGAGACGAGTGTTTCACCAAGACATGGAGGCGAAAGCAGAATCTGTTTTGAATCTGTGGTGTCTGACGCTAGTGTCTTAAGATAATGCAAAGTGTTAACAACAGTGCTTTTTTTTTTTTTTTAATCTGCCCATTTTCATGCTAAAAATAATGCAAATGTTGAGTGTTTACTGAAAATGATATAGTGTACATGACAGTCAGCTTAAGGTGTCTTTAGGTTGCGTTGTTGTATGTACTGATGTTGTATTCTGTCTATTGCATGATCTGCCTGTCTAATGGGTATGGTGCCGTGAAAAGGCAATTTCCCCTTGGAAAAATAAAGTCTTAGTCTAAGAAATGTATTCTATACAGCGTCAAATATGAAAAGCATCAACATAAAGCACACTGGCCTCCAAGATCAGCCATTTAATGAAACACTGGGACATGATAATGTTATGAAGATTGAATCTGTTTTATTGAGGATTTATGTCATGTCAGGTTGTCAGGATTGTTTATGTCACTGTTGTCCGGAAGGAACGCAATTACAGCATGCATCAGTATGACAGGCCAACCTTTAATATTTAACAAGAGGCTTATATCAGCTCCATATATCCACATCATCCGTCAGAAATATACACTTTGAAGACACTGATGAGAGGCATTGGGTGTGAGCACAGAAACGGAGCAAAATAAACATGAAAAAGGGAAATGTCTCTCTAGTCAAAAAGAATAAAGCTCACTGTTTAAAACAGTACCATCCTGAGATCTCTTAACAAGGCAGCATCATGACAAAATGTCAGGGGTCAAAAAACACAAGCATAAGAAATCAGACAGGTTACCAAAGTTAGGCAGCAATGATTATCAACATTTCTGGTCTGACTTTCAGTTTTAAGTCCAAATAGTGTTTTAGACGTTCTGACTTAACGGCTGCACCAGTTTTCTGCATTAAAGTGTGATGACAGGTCTTGAGGAGTACTACTGCATATGTGGAAAAAGTAGTGTAAAGTGTGTTGTAATGCCAGAGGAAGCTGCATGTAATCTGATAAATTATCTCCAATGATGTCACTCAGAGGCTAAATTGCATTGTGGGTAATGTAGGTCAGATTACACGGAGCTCACTTGACTGCAGAGCTGTGCATCAGCTAAAGTGATGCTAGAGAAATGAGTAGAAGATCTGGCTCACTGACCAAGCTGCTGTATTTGACAAGTTGTGCTTGAGCATGTGAAAAAAACATGTGATTATCAATCAGTCTAACTTGTGTGACCAAAATTGTGTCCATATGTAATCTGACCAATATTTAACTAGACTCATCCCACACTTCAACATGCAGTTAGCCTCTGAGACCACCGACTTTCTGTTTAGTCCCTGTCAGAATTTGTTGTCATGTTCTGAGATCACACTAATTACTCTGGTTCTTTGATACTATAACCAATGAAAGTAATGATCAAAGCTACAGTATGGAGAACATCACAGCAGTTGATTTGAATGGCAGGCTGCACAGCCATCAACTCCTCTTCTGTCCTGTGTTGTTTGGGATGCTGTGAGCTGATTGGACTGAAGCACTTCTGGTCCTCAGCCATGTTCCAGTGGGGTCAATCAGAGTAGACTGACACAGGGTCAGCATCACACTCACACACAGCTCTCTCAGGCCTTCATTAATATCATTTTCCTGCAGAGCTGTGTCGCTGGCTTATTGCTCTTTCATGCTTCACATTTCAATGAGGTCTACCTTGTTGTATTTTTAGATGTATCTTTTTACGAGAGAATCATTCATTTTTGATGAAGAGCTTTGATATGCACATGAAAGCTTGGATGGAAAATGAAGCTGGACCGTGACAGAGCCTTGTGTTGGGTCTGCATACCTGCAGGATTGGAAGAGGCTTCACCATCATCACTGTAGCCATAGTGTTGAAATACAACTGCTTTTCTTACAGAAATATTTCTGTTATGTGAAAAAACAGTACTGTGAAGAATCTGCTCATTTTGAATTTATTCAGTTGCATGTATTAACAGTCCACTGAAAATCACTTTTCTGTTGCCTTTCTTAACATGAGTTTTTTTTTTTTTTTTTTTTACATTACGGCCCATTTTCCAAAGCATACAGTTATGTTGTATATATCCCACAGACTTTAACATACAGACTAAATTGCACTACAATTCCACACTGTAAATAACATATTGAACACTTGACACTTTACTTATTTACTTACTTAATTTTTCATACCATTCTTTTGCTCTTGTATTTGAATGTTTGTTATGTTATGTTTAAGTTTATGTTCATGTTTACGCCTGTACATTGTGAGTGAAGGAAAAAAACTGAGTCAAATTCCTTGTATGTGTTCACATACTTGGCCAATAAAGCTGATTCTGATTCTGATATTTCTTAATGAGTTCCAGACAGCTTTCAGCTTCAGATAAGAATCAACGCGCACAGACACATCAACTCACACCGCCAAAAGAAAGCTGAATAGTCTACTGCTGACTTCTGGTCCATTCATGTGCCATTAAGAAGAGCCTCTGAAGTCTGACATACAGTGCGCTAGCCGGAGGCATGCACTGTGTTGCATTGACAAATTGTGTTTGAAAAATCAGAAGAAACAGGAGAAACAAACTTGCACATGATGAAAAGGAGAAATGTGTATTTGAGAGCTGCTTACGCATTTGTAGATGAAGAGTCTGTAAACAGGAAGTAAAGCTGTTTTTTCAAACACATCTCAAGGCCTAAACCGAGATCTGAAGCTAAAATAATCAGTGGCACTGAAATGACTTCTTCATGAACAGTGGGTGAAATCCATCTTGTGATACATGTTCGCCTTTTTTAAAAACCTTGAAAATCTTTGTAAAAGAAATGTAAATAAAATACATAAAATTAAATGATGTCCACTGATCTACCGCTCCTGAAATTGTCTGCAATCAATGTCAATCTTTCTTTTTAAACAAAAAAGAGAAATTAAGAGCCAAATAAAAGGCTCTGCAGCCCAGGAGCTCTTTGCCACCACTAGAGGCTGCT
Source organism: Sparus aurata (assembly GCF_900880675.1). Lineage (NCBI taxonomy): Eukaryota > Metazoa > Chordata > Actinopteri > Spariformes > Sparidae > Sparus > Sparus aurata. The sequence continues at coordinate 4,455,496 of NC_044205.1, read as the reverse complement.
GTTGCACTGTGCAAGAGCACCGATTGGCCGGAGCCATCAGAGGCGTAGGAGGTCCCTGTCAGTGCTCATCTCGCTTGCCTTTTATATAGAAACACAAGTTAATGAAAATGGAGAGACAGATTATGTTGAGCATTACGTGTAATTGGACTTCTTTAAATAACACTGGCACATGTGTGTTCCATTGACAATGTGTGTTTCTGTGCATGTGTGTGACCGAACAATGTACTCAGCGCATGTTGTATCAGTGTGTAATACCTGTGTGCTGCCATATGTTGTTTGTGTTTGTGTGAAACATGAAACACCATCATGTTTCTGTGTAGGAACATTGTGTTTTTGCAGCTGCAGAACTAAAGAAAGGTAAAGGCATAAATGAACATGACAGTGGAGTTATAAGAACAGTAGCAATCTCTTCAAAAACAGTGTGAGCCCAGAATTAGACTGCTGACTGATTGATGTGCTGCTTTTATGTGCTTTCCATAGTTTTTTATTGAACGCCTTTATAAACGTCACTCATTTATAAATGTTATACTATTGATTAATTATTGAAGGTGTGTGGTATCAGGGGTTTGCAGTTTGACTCCTTGCTGGTTGGTTGTTGAAGCTTGTGCCTGAGTACAAAGATACCCATATTGACAGTTTGCATAAAAACTTACCATGGATTCTCTTCAATCAGTGAGTAACATGTTCAGCTATCATTTACAGCTCAGGGGGTGACACTGAGGCAATAAAATAACCAAAGTTACAGAACACTGACCAATACAAAAAGTATTAAGGAGTGCTTTCCACTAGTGTTATCATAACTCTCATCTCAAGGTCCATTGACTGCTCTTCTAGAGTTTTCACTCCCACTGTATTTTCTGCTAACTGCTGTTTTTCATGGTCTAAAATGAACTTTGAACCTCAGCTTTTAAGTCAGCTTCGATTAGAAGATATCAAAGTATTCAGAAAAATGTAAATTCGAACATGTATAATACATGAAATAAACCTTGATGTGAGCTGGATATGTAAGAAAAGATCAAACTGAACTTTGAAGGGACACTTTGTAGTTCTGGAGAAAAACTATTGCCTCAGAATTATATATTTAATAATAATTTATCTAATCATTTTTACAAATTAATATATATGCAAAATATATATTTTTTTAAAAACGTCCATTAGTGAATAAACATGATGTTCTCAGAAGAAAAAAAGGTCCCAGAACACAGTTTGAAGGTGGCAGGGTCCGCCTCATCGACACAAAGTAAACAGTATACATTGTGTTGTCCTTTGAGGTCAGTTTGTTTATTCAGATTATTCAGTCATGAGAACAAAGAGAGTTTAATTATTTAGTTTGTATAGGCAGAAAAAAAAAAATCTGTCAATGTGTCTCTTCTGATTGAAACTTCTATATAGTGCCCCTTTAATTAGCCCAAGGTAAATTGCTGTGCCAGAGACAGAATGTAAAAATATAAGAATAAAACAAAAAACATGACAGAGTAATAATAAAAAGTGTACAATGGGCAAATGCTATGTCAGATAGAATTATAATAACAAGAAGATAAGAAAATAAGTAAACTAAAACAACAACAACAACAACAACAAACAAAAAAAAAACAACTCCTGGGACAGCACTGGGAAACAAACAACAGAAGAATCAGGAATATAAATATATATATGATAAATTCATCTTAAAAAATAGAATCAAATAAAATCTTTTGAGTTGTAAGCCTTTAATCTCATCACATGATATTCATCAGGAGATGAATGAGATGACATATAGAATAGAATAGAATAGAATAGAATTATTTTTAATTTCATTGTAAGCTCAGTTTACAATGACATTACAGATGCATCTCAGTCATTGCAATACAATAAGACAACATAAAAACATACGAGAATGTCACAATAATACAAATATATATGTATGTAAATCTAGGGTTTTAGCGATAATCTGGAGACCTATAAAAAAAAATAAATAATAAATTAATTAAAATATGTATTGTACTAATAGTGTGCAAAATATGTAGTGGTATTGAATGTATTTTTAGTGCTTTTTGGTGTTAAGTGTGCGGATGGCCTGTCTCTGTATCTGTTGGTGCGTGTTTTGATGGATCAACATGTCTTTTCATGACAATGGAGAAAACTCTATCTGCTAATAAAGTTCATGTGATATTTCAAATCAAATCAAATCTGAGAAGAGAAGATCAATCTTTGGTTTAACTGCTATTTTTCCACAGTCATATCAGCTCTTACAGAAGGCTGCCGGAGCCAAAAAGGTTGGTAACTGCTGCATACACAAATACTGTGTTTAAATGGTGGACCTAACAGAGCTCAAACCTGGGTGTCCAGAGAGTGACGGGCCATATATTCATATATATTCATTGGAAAATGGAATAAAGAATACTGAATCATTCTTTACTTTAGAAAGTTTGGATGTATGTTGGAGTGTAAATACTGAATTGAGGCTATTGTTCTAAGATATGTAGAAATCATATTGTTTCATAGTGTCTCTTATTAAACCCTCCACTCTCCACACATCGCTGTGTGACACCAGAGGGAGGTCAGTGTGTGCCTGCTTCATACACAACTCTTTTTATGGCTAGCTGCGTGTGTGTGTGTGCGCTTGTTTGCGTGCATGTACTTGTGTGCGCGTGTGTGTAAGGATTTTGTGTTTGTTTTTGGCATTTGGGAAGCTCTGATTGGCTCGAGGGCTCACTGATCAATTCTGTCTTCCTTTTCCTCTAAACAGACAGAAGTCTTCGCTGTAATTGCTACAGCAATGAGGCACACACTGACTGAACCTTTAATCTCACAACCTGTCAGTGTCTATCTCTGTTTTTTTTAATTTTTTTTTACCATTAATCTCATTCCATCTCTCTCTGTGTTTTACCTCTTCGCCCTCTCCAGGGTATTCCTGTATTCCTAAATCTGAAATGCTTTTGTTATATAAGTTAGTGTAATTTTTTTCACTTTTTGTCATCATGAAGACTGCATTTGAAAGTCCATAATTTCTCCTCACTACAGAGCTGTATGTATTTGCAGCTCTGTGAGAGCAGTAATCTCCAATATACACCCACAGGGCAAACACAGTCTTCTACATTCGAAGCCAAAAAGCAATTAAAGCACAGCCTTTAACACACTAACACTTAGACAGTTCTACAGCCAACCTGTCTGCTGTTCTGTTCAAGCACACTGAGTCTGCATTCCGCTGATATCAGATGCTCTGCAAGTATGAGTAAGCGACAGTGGAGACCTGTTAAGGTGAACTTTCTCTTGGTAATTACAATAAAGGATGTGGGACTGTGCTCCCTCTCCCACTAACAAATACAGTTAGAAGAAGTGTGTGGAATCATTCATTTTTTAGGTTCAAATAGTGGAGATATTAAATTCCAAAAAATGTTTTTCTAAAACTGACTCTGGCTGACTCTATTGATGATTAGATTTTTTTCATGAACCCATACTTGCCAATAAAAAATAGGAGGGATTTTAAGACCATTTTACAGAATTTTACATTCTGGGGACATTTAAATAATGAAAACAAAATAATTCATAATTTATTTCAAATTTTGATTTAGATTATAAAATAATGATTACCACTTTTCATTCATTCATTCATTCATTCATTCATTTTTCCCTTGTCCTTCCGAGAGTCTGCCCTGTTTGTCAGTCTCTCAATGAGGACCCCCGGGATTGACAGAGAAATGTGGCATATTTTCTTTCCCTTAAAACTTTTTCTTCTCCTTTGAATGTCTGAAATACATAGGAATATTCATTCTCTTCTCCATTTTTCTTTCCTTCTCTCAGTCACTGAGGAGGACGAAGAGCAACAGTACAGCAGACTACACGCTGAAAACCACCAGATACAGCTTAGGATAGGTAAAAGGGGCAAAGGTGTGAAAAGTTTTCAGAAATCAGGAGAAACACTGGAGAATTGTGACCCCAGGGAACGCAGGCAAAGAACAAATCAAATGAAAACTCAAGGAACTAAAAAACAGAATCATACCATGGGGACACACAGGAAGACACTAGGAGGCATTGGAGATGACGCAGGTGGGAAACCCAGGGTGGCACCATGGGAGAACATGGACGAACACAAGGAACGTACTAAAGCACCAGGGTTGGTCCGCCAGGTCGCCGACAGAGAAACGCTGGGGCTGGTTGGCCAGGACTCCGACGGGACAGCACGAATGGAAGTTGGCCCGGATGTGGACAGAAATGCACTGGCAGGTGTCGGCAGGGCCACCAACTGGGAAACACTGGCAGCTGTTTGACATGTGGGAGGCAGGAATTGGGGAAAAAAAGGTGAGCTTTAGCTGAATGGAAAAATCCAGGAAAAAAACCCAAAACAAGTCTCAAGAAGAAAAGACAAAGTAGCAGTAGTAAAGGGGCTCCAAGAATGTGCAATACAAAAGCAAAGGACAAATCAAATGAAAACTCAAGGACAGGGTGGCATCACCGGAGAACATGGACAAAGACGGAAGGAAACTGACAAAGACATGAGGGAGGACAAAGACTGTATACAGACATACTAGTGAGGGGATGAGGTGCAGGTGAAATGAGACAGGAAAAGGATGGGTAAGGGAAATGAAAAGCTAGACGTGACACATGAGGGTACAATAACAAAATAAAACAGGAAATCCAAGAACAACAAGAAATCATGACAAGAACTTAGTCAATGTACTTTATTTCTCCCATTGAAAAAAGAGTGTGTAAAAGTATATGATTAAAAAAGTGTGCAGTCACTTCCACACTGTTGGTTCAGATTTCTTACAGACTCATGATCACTATGTTCCTTAAAGGAGCAACTTGTAAGAATTGGTCTAAATTTTAGTTTAAAATATTTTGTTTTTAAATGAACTGAACTGAGAATGAAGAAACAAGTGCTGTCAAAGACAACTGTGTTGCAGAGATGTCTAGAGAAGTTAGCATGCTAACCAGCTGGCTTCCTGTCAGTCCTGTCCCCTAATACCACTCTGTACCTCAAGAGGCGATAGTCTGATAACATCGACACTTTCATGAACGAAATAAATGAACAAAATGTCTAGAAGTGAAATATTAGAACTTTTCCTTACTACACACAACAATACAACCGTACAATGAATTCATTCAAATTTCTCTCTTTAACCAAACTAAATTGAGTGTAATTGTCTTATTAACTTATCGTACATTGTCAGTGCCAGCCCTGAGTAATTTGGTGCCCTAGGCAAGATCTTAGCTGGCGCCCTCTTGCATCGCAGGCAATTTCACAATTAATGTTCATACACTCACACAGAAACTGCATGTATGTATTCAAGATTTTATTTCTTTTAAGTCAAAAATATCACACCAAATAAAAACTGAAGAAAGAAACAAGTGATAAAAATACAATATAAATAAGGCATTGTGCAAACATATATCTCTCAGCCTCAGAGTGCCATCTCTCTCTTATATATTGTCAGCCGCTTTGCAAAAGGACCTCCATCTCCTTCCATGTTGCCATGTGGGTATTGTGCTCCTGGCTATCCTCATGAACCTTCAGCAAGTGGCTTGCATTTTTCCAGTCCTTTAGTCCCTCCTTATTAAGTCTGTATTATTTTGGAGAAAACATTTAGCAGCAGAAGCAGTGCGAGCTATCATTTCTGTTTGAGTACATCAGCCAGCTTCTTTTGATTTTTTCAGCAAGACTGTTACAAAAGTCATGTTGACACTCTCCCATCTTTGTTTTTGGGAAATGTGTAACTGTTTTTTTATTTGAACTGGTCCTCTGTGAACTAACTCTCATCTCACTTTGTCAGTTAGAAGAGATGTCCAGTCAGCCTTTAGACCTGATGCTGTGTCACTCTGCTGTGCTGAGGTAGAAGGACAGGAGCACCTGATTCTGTGTCACTCTGCTGTGCTGAGGTAGAGGACAGGAGCACCTGATGCTGTGTCTCTCTGCTGTGCTGAGGTAGAGGACAGGAGCACCTGATGCTGTGTCACTCTGCTGTGCTGAGGTAGAGGACAGGAGCACCTGATGCTGTGTCTCTCTGCTGTGCTGAGGTAGAGGACAGGAGCACCTGATGCTGTGTCACTCTGCTGTGCTGAGGTAGAGGACAGGAGCACCTGATGCTGTGTCACTCTGCTGTGCTGAGGTAGAGGACAGGAGCACCTGATGCTGTGTCACTCTGCTGTGCTGAGGTAGAGGACAGGAGCACCTGATGCTGTGTCTCTCTGCTGTGCTGAGGTAGAGGACAGGAGCACCTGATGCTGTGTCACTCTGCTGTGCTGAGGTAGAAGGACAGGAGCACCTGATGCTGTGTCTCTCTGCTGTGCTGAGGTAGAGGACAGGAGCACCTGATGCTGTGTCTCTCTGCTGTGCTGAGGTAGAGGACAGGAGCACCTGATGCTGTGTCTCTCTGCTGTGCTGAGGTAGAGGACAGGAGCACCTGATGCTGTGTCTCTCTGCTGTGCTGAGGTAGAGGGACAGGAGCACCTGATGCTGTGTCTCTCTGCTGTGCTGAGGTAGAGGACAGGAGCACCTGATGCTGTGTCACTCTGCTGTGCTGAGGTAGAAGGACAGGAGCACCTGATGCTGTGTCTCTCTGCTGTGCTGAGGTAGAGGACAGGAGCACCTGATGCTGTGCTGAGGTAGAGGACAGGAGCACCTGATGCTGTGTCTCTCTGCTGTGCTGAGGTAGAGGACAGGAGCACCTGATGCTGTGTCTCTCTGCTGTGCTGAGGTAGAGGACAGGAGCACCTGATGCTGTGTCTCTCTGCTGTGCTGAGGTAGAGGACAGGAGCACCTGATGCTGTGTCACTCTGCTGTGCTGAGGTAGAGGACAGGAGCACCTGATGCTGTGTCACTCTGCTGTGCTGAGGTAGAGGACAGGAGCACCTGATGCTGTGTCACTCTGCTGTGCTGAGGTAGAGGACAGGAGCACCTGATGCTGTGTCACTCTGCTGTGCTGAGGTAGAGGACAGGAGCACCTGATGCTGTGTCACTCTGCTGTGCTGAGGTAGGGGACAGGAGCACCTGATGCTGTGTCACTCTGCTGTGCTGAGGTAGAGGGACAGGAGCACCTGATGCTGTGTCACTCTGCTGTGCTGAGGTAGAGGACAGGAGCACCTGATGCTGTGTCTCTCTGCTGTGCTGAGGTAGAGGACAGGAGCACCTGATGCTGTGTCTCTCTGCTGTGCTGAGATAGAGGACAGGAGCACCTGATGCTGTGTCACTCTGCTGTGCTGAGGTAGAGGACAGGAGCACCTGATGCTGTGTCTCTCTGCTGTGCTGAGATAGAGGACAGGAGCACCTGATGCTGTGTCACTCTGCTGTGCTGAGGTAGAGGACAGGAGCACCTGATGCTGTGTCACTCTGCTGTGCTGAGGTAGAGGACAGGAGCACCTGATGCTGTGTCACTCTGCTGTGCTGAGGTAGAGGACAGGAGCACCTGATGCTGTGTCACTCTGCTGTGCTGAGGTAGAGGACAGGAGCACCTGATGCTGTGTCACTCTGCTGTGCTGAGGTAGAGGACAGGAGCACCTGATGCTGTGTCTCTCTGCTGTGCTGAGTAGAGGGACAGGAGCACCTGATGCTGTGTCACTCTGCTGTGCTGAGGTAGAGGACAGGAGCACCTGATGCTGTGTCACTCTGCTGTGCTGAGGTAGAGGGACAGGAGCACCTGATGCTGTGTCACTCTGCTGTGCTGAGGTAGAGGACAGGAGCACCTGATGCTGTGTCACTCTGCTGTGCTGAGGTAGAGGACAGGAGCACCTGATGCTGTGTCACTCTGCTGTGCTGAGGTAGAGGACAGGAGCACCTGATGCTGTGTCTCTCTGCTGTGCTGAGGTAGAGGACAGGAGCACCTGATGCTGTGTCACTCTGCTGTGCTGAGGTAGAGGACAGGAGCACCTGATGCTGTGTCACTATGCTGTGCTGAGGTAGAGGACAGGAGCACCTGATGCTGTGTCTCTCTGCTGTGCTGAGGTAGAGGACAGGAGCACCTGATGCTGTGTCACTCTGCTGTGCTGAGGTAGAGGACAGGAGCACCTGATGCTGTGTCACTCTGCTGTGCTGAGGTAGAGGACAGGAGCACCTGATGCTTACTGAGGTAAGTACAGGAGCACTATGCTGTGCTGAGGTAGAGGACAGGAGCACCTGATGCTGTGTCACTCTGCTGTGCTGAGGTAGAGGACAGGAGCACCTGATGCTGTGTCTCTCTGCTGTGCTGAGGTAGAGGGACAGGAGCACCTGATGCTGTGTCACTCTGCTGTGCTGAGGTAGAGGACAGGAGCACCTGATGCTGTGTCACTCTGCTGTGCTGAGGTAGAGGACAGGAGCACCTGATGCTGTGTCTCTCTGCTGTGCTGAGGTAGAGGGACAGGAGCACCTGATGCTGTGTCACTCTGCTGTGCTGAGGATAGAGGACAGGAGCACCTGATGCTGTGTCACTCTGGCTGTGCTGAGGTAGAGGACAGGAGCACCTGATGCTGTGTCTCTCTGCTGTGCTGAGGTAGAGGACAGGAGCACCTGATGCTGTGTCTCTCTGCTGTGCTGAGGTAGAGGACAGGAGCACCTGATGCTGTGTCACTCTGCTGTGCTGAGGTAGAGGACAGGAGCACCTGATGCTGTGTCTCTCTGCTGTGCTGAGATAGAGGACAGGAGCACCTGATGCTGTGTCACTCTGCTGTGCTGAGGTAGAGGACAGGAGCACCTGATGCTGTGTCACTCTGCTGTGCTGAGGTAGAGGACAGGAGCACCTGATGCTGTGTCACTCTGCTGTGCTGAGGTAGAGGACAGGAGCACCTGATGCTGTGTCACTCTGCTGTGCTGAGGTAGAGGACAGGAGCACCTGATGCTGTGTCACTCTGCTGTGCTGAGGTAGAGGACAGGAGCACCTGATGCTGTGTCACTCTGCTGTGCTGAGGTAGAGGACAGGAGCACCTGATGCTGTGTCTCTCTGCTGTGCTGAGGTAGAGGACAGGAGCACCTGATGCTGTGTCTCTCTGCTGTGCTGAGGTAGAGGACAGGAGCACCTGATGCTGTGTCTCTCTGCTGTGCTGAGGTAGAGGACAGGAGCACCTGATGCTGTGTCTCTCTGCTGTGCTGAGGTAGAGGACAGGAGCACCTGATGCTGTGTCACTCTGCTGTGCTGAGGTAGAGGACAGGAGCACCTGATGCTGTGTCACTCTGCTGTGCTGAGGTAGAGGACAGGAGCACCTGATGCTGTGTCTCTCTGCTGTGCTGAGGTAGAGGACAGGAGCACCTGATGCTGTGTCACTCTGCTGTGCTGAGGTAGAGGACAGGAGCACCTGATGCTGTGTCACTCTGCTGTGCTGAGGTAGAGGACAGGAGCACCTGATGCTGTGTCACTCTGCTGTGCTGAGGTAGAGGACAGGAGCACCTGATGCTGTGTCTCTCTGCTGTGCTGAGGTAGAGGACAGGAGCACCTGATGCTGTGTCTCTCTGCTGTGCTGAGATAGAGGACAGGAGCACCTGATGCTGTGTCTCTCTGCTGTGCTGAGGTAGAAGGACAGGAGCACCTGATGCTGTGTCACTCTGCTGTGCTGAGGTAGAGGACAGGAGCACCTGATGCTGTGTCTCTCTGCTGTGCTGAGGTAGAGGACAGGAGCACCTGATGCTGTGTCTCTCTGCTGTGCTGAGGTAGAGGACAGGAGCACCTGATGCTGTGTCACTCTGCTGTGCTGAGGTAGAGGACAGGAACACCTGATGCTGTGTCTCTCTGCTGTGCTGAGGTAGAGGACAGGAGCACCTGATGCTGTGTCTCTCTGCTGTGCTGAGGTAGAGGGACAGGAGCACCTGATGCTGTGTCACTCTGCTGTGCTGAGGTAGAGGACAGGAGCACCTGATGCTGTGTCACTCTGCTGTGCTGAGGTAGAGGACAGGAGCACCTGATGCTGTGTCACTCTGCTGTGCTGAGGTAGAGGACAGGAGCACCTGATGCTGTGTCACTCTGCTGTGCTGAGGTAGAGGACAGGAACACCTGATGCTGTGTCTCTCTGCTGTGCTGAGGTAGAGGACAGGAGCACCTGATGCTGTGTCTCTCTGCTGTGCTGAGGTAGAGGGACAGGAGCACCTGATGCTGTGTCACTCTGCTGTGCTGAGGTAGAGGACAGGAGCACCTGATGCTGTGTCACTCTGCTGTGCTGAGGTAGAGGACAGGAGCACCTGATGCTGTGTCTCTCTGCTGTGCTGAGGTAGAGGACAGGAGCACCTGATGCTGTGTCACTCTGCTGTGCTGAGGTAGAGGACAGGAGCACCTGATGCTGTGTCACTCTGCTGTGCTGAGGTAGAGGACAGGAGCACCTGATGCTGTGTCACTCTGCTGTGCTGAGGTAGAGGACAGGAGCACCTGATGCTGTGTCTCTCTGCTGTGCTGAGGTAGAGGACAGGAGCACCTGATGCTGTGTCTCTCTGCTGTGCTGAGATAGAGGACAGGAGCACCTGATGCTGTGTCTCTCTGCTGTGCTGAGGTAGAAGGACAGGAGCACCTGATGCTGTGTCACTCTGCTGTGCTGAGGTAGAGGACAGGAGCACCTGATGCTGTGTCTCTCTGCTGTGCTGAGGTAGAGGACAGGAGCACCTGATGCTGTGTCTCTCTGCTGTGCTGAGGTAGAGGACAGGAGCACCTGATGCTGTGTCACTCTGCTGTGCTGAGGTAGAGGACAGGAACACCTGATGCTGTGTCTCTCTGCTGTGCTGAGGTAGAGGACAGGAGCACCTGATGCTGTGTCTCTCTGCTGTGCTGAGGTAGAGGGACAGGAGCACCTGATGCTGTGTCACTCTGCTGTGCTGAGGTAGAGGACAGGAGCACCTGATGCTGTGTCACTCTGCTGTGCTGAGGTAGAGGACAGGAGCACCTGATGCTGTGTCACTCTGCTGTGCTGAGGTAGAGGACAGGAGCACCTGATGCTGTGTCACTCTGCTGTGCTGAGGTAGAGGACAGGAACACCTGATGCTGTGTCTCTCTGCTGTGCTGAGGTAGAGGACAGGAGCACCTGATGCTGTGTCACTCTGCTGTGCTGAGGTAGAGGACAGGAGCACCTGATGCTGTGTCACTCTGCTGTGCTGAGGTAGAGGACAGGAACACCTGATGCTGTGTCTCTCTGCTGTGCTGAGGTAGAGGACAGGAGCACCTGATGCTGTGTCTCTCTGCTGTGCTGAGGTAGAGGGACAGGAGCACCTGATGCTGTGTCACTCTGCTGTGCTGAGGTAGAGGACAGGAGCACCTGATGCTGTGTCACTCTGCTGTGCTGAGGTAGAGGACAGGAGCACCTGATGCTGTGTCTCTCTGCTGTGCTGAGGTAGAGGACAGGAGCACCTGATGCTGTGTCACTCTGCTGTGCTGAGGTAGAGGACAGGAGCACCTGATGCTGTGTCACTCTGCTGTGCTGAGGTAGAGGACAGGAGCACCTGATGCTGTGTCACTCTGCTGTGCTGAGGTAGAGGACAGGAGCACCTGATGCTGTGTCTCTCTGCTGTGCTGAGGTAGAGGACAGGAACACCTGATGCTGTGTCACTCTGCTGTGCTGAGGTAGAGGACAGGAGCACCTGATGCTGTGTCTCTCTGCTGTGCTGAGGTAGAGGACAGGAGCACCTGATGCTGTGTCACTCTGCTGTGCTGAGGTAGAGGACAGGAGCACCTGATGCTGTGTCACTCTGCTGTGCTGAGGTAGAGGACAGGAGCACCTGATGCTGTGTCTCTCTGCTGTGCTGAGGTAGAGGACAGGAACACCTGATGCTGTGTCACTCTGCTGTGCTGAGGTAGAGGACAGGAGCACCTGATGCTGTGTCACTGTGCTGGTGCTGAAAAATGTAAAGAGTGCATCTGAAGAGAGAAGAGAGTATATGTGACCACTGCATGTTACATTTTAATTAAAAAAACAAACAACAACAACAGATGCTTGATGTGTGCTATACATAAGACTAATATAGACTAATAATGAAAATGTGATGAGATTCATTCAAATTTATTGTCATTGAAAAGCAATCTAGTCCAACCAGAGTACAAGTGCAGTGTATATATTTCACCTATGAGTGATATGGGAAAGCTAAGGTAATACACTTGTTTTAGGTGGTTAATTTCGCTTTTTCTCTGGACCCGTTCACTGCAGTACAAAGCTGAGTGTCTGGGCTGGAGCAGCTCTCTACTTCTCCAAACTGAGGCTGCGCTGATTGGTGATTACAGTAGGAAACAGATCGACTATAGATATGTACTTTATATGACCCCACTTCAAAAAACCTGAACTATCCCTTTAATCTCTCCCTGGGTCTTGGGGTCTCGGTCTGGTCAGATTCAGGCAGCTCACCTCTCGACCCGCCCCCCTCACAGAGGACAGGTACACTGCACCGAGCCAGAACCCAGAAAAAAGGCCTCTCCATTATTTAATAGTCTTTCTTATGACGTTATGTTGCTGTGGGCTTATATAATATTTCGAAATAATAGTAGTAATGGCACTGTTAAACATTTTTTTTTTTACATTTTTCTTTATTCATTCATTTTTTTTCTCCCCCCATTTTCGGCGCCCCACGTGGATGACGGTGCCCCTAGCATTTGCCTATACTGCCTATGCCCAGGGCCGGCTCTGTACATTGTCATTGTCAGACTAGAAAGAATTACCAGAAACCCTCATCCGACCCACATACTGTGTGGGATGATGGCACTTGGGCGATCTGCTCCTTTCCATGCTATGACCTGCCACAAGCATGGCAGTGGCCCAGATTTGGTTTACTGGTACGCTCTTGACTAACATCTGGCCATAGCATGGCCAGGAGTGATACACCCAAGTGTCATCATTCCACGTGGTATGTGGGTCGGATGAACATATCTGGTTTGGGCCACAACAATTTTCCATTAAGGTCAGCTTCTGACTGAAACTCTCGTGCTTTCTTTCTTATGAAGCAGAATCATAAAGACCAGACATATGCATGAAGTTGAAACATTTTCAGCTGCGCAGACAAGTCTAATAACATCTTTCCTTTGACTTTGTATACATTTTTGCCGCCTTTACAATTCACTTATGTTTTGTTATAAGACACAGTTTTTCATTACGCCAAAAATGCTGTTATGTGCATTACTGGAAATTTGACAGGAGCAGTAGCTTTCTGGACTTTTGTAGTGACTGTTATATGACTACAAGGAATTGGATAAAGACATAGGCAAGACAATAACAAAAATCTGTGTTTGTATTCAATCAACACTGCCTAGTTTCATGAGCCGTCCCTCTCTCAAACCGACGGTCTGTGTAGGGGTAAAGGTGGAAATAAATCTGTAGTTGAAACAACAGCCCTATCCTTATCCTGCTCTGGGTACAGGCAACACAGAGGTAAGACATTATTCATTTTCACATTGGATGTTCTGTCCAGTCAGTTCTACTCAGTTTATGTGAAGTTAGCTTAGCTTGTCTTAAGTTCTATTTAGTTTGGTTGAGTGAAGGTTAATGTTTCCATTCAAATTAGCAGAATATTGTTTTAAACAGATGGATGTGGGTTAAGACGCAGACCATGTTTCCGTTCTCTATCCTTACTGTCAATTGTCACAAGGTCTATTCCTGATTGATCTGGAGCCCGCATCCAGACATCTCTCTATCATCACAAGGTGGTGTATATTTTCTCACTAAATTCAGCATCTTTGGTCCAATATGTAGTGCTTCATTGGAATAATCCATCTCCTCTCCTTAAACCAATGCTCTATTCTCCTTAAGTAGAGCAGATGTATGTAAAATCTCTGACCTGCAAATTTCTGCAGTTTTGGTGACCACAGGCATCGGTGCAAAACAGGCACAGCTGGTGGAACATGGAAGACAGGCTGAATACAATATTAGCAGGAGGAATACAGAATCAGCAGTCTCAGTATCGACCAATCACGTTCGCTTCTTCCATCCCCTTTAAAGGCAGCAACAGGTGACATAAAGGAAGAGAGACACTGAGGAGACACATCTCCATGAAACACCTGAAGTTCTGAAATTAAAAAGGAAACAGCACCACAAATATTAAATACATCTCCACAAATATGCTGTCCATGGTAGAGTAAACAGGCAACTGATGTTTATTGGTGTAACAGATGCCGGAGCATCGGCATAGCTGATTCTAGTTGTGCAAACAATTAATAAAGGAGCAGCAGCAGCTCCGAGCCGATATTTAATCATGTGTGAGGTCAGCTCTTATTAACAGGTTGGATCATGTCTGGATTAATGTAGAAATAATTACAGGTAACAGATGGGTTCATGTTGAGGATTGAGGGTAGAGTACAGGTTTGCACACTGGACCCCTGCAAGACTCTCTCTCTCTCTCTCTCTCTCTCTCTCTCTCTCTCTCTCTCTCTCTCTCTCTCTCTCTCTCTCTCTCTATATATATATATATATATATATATATATATATATATACACTAAATAATTAGTACAGTTGCTGCTGCGGTTCGATTTGTATAAAATTACTCACAGCTCCTCTCTGAAGAGAGGAGAGGAAACACAAATATCATTCCTGCTGCTGTGTGATGACTAAAGGTGCATGACCAACTACACAGAAAAGATTTGACAAGATGTCGTGGGCAACTCATCCATCCCACAGATGATGCACATGTCAATTTGCAGTAGATAAAAAACATTTATCAGCTGAGAGTGGCCAAACTAAGCATAATTGTAAGGTGTTTCATGATTTTTTTAGAGGTTTGTGTGTTGCAAACCAAAGCCATGGAAATTGCCTTATTGTCCTGTTTATGCTATAAGAGGTGGTGTGAGCAGGTTTTAAAGCAAAACATCACAAAAACTGCACTGCACCACCTAATCCAAAAAAACAAAGGCACAGCTGCACCTCTTCTGCCATTTTGTGCCGTTTGTTTGGTGCCATCAAAAGAGATGTGAAAAACGAGACTTTTGTAAGAAGAAGATGGCATAAAAACAGTGTTTGCCCTTGCACTAGCATTGCACCTGCATGAAAATACAGTCCCAATTATCTGGCATATGGCTTCATACTAATGCAGTGACAACTATACAGTATACAGGTGAAAACTGTGATACAGTAGACACAGAAAGTGCAATAAACTTTTCTCATAGTGGATAATTTGACATGTCACGGCAAGAAAAGCACAGGTGAAATGTTAACGATAGCCAGAAAGCCATGACAGCTGGCTTGCATGCACAATACCAGGACCTGGGAATTAACTCGTCTAAATGGAACATAGTTGTTATTAATGCTATCAATTACACTGGTGCTTCTCCTGCTGTGACATGCCAAAATGTTAATTACATCCTCTGGCATAGCTCACAATCAGTTGCAAGTGAGTGAAATATCAGCTGCTTTACTGTCTTTAAACTCTATAATATTGATTCATCTTACTTTAATATATTTGAATTCCTCCATAAAGTGAGATAAATGAAATATAGAAGGAAACAGCCAGGCAACAATCTGTAATGTCACTGTCAAAATCCTTTCCTGGAGAAATGGCTCCATTCTCAAGTGTAAGACTGTTAGTACTGCTATTAAATGAAGCTATTTTAAGAGCAGTGCCTCCAAAGTCTCCTCACGGTCATTAGGGCCACTGCAGGTTCTGTCTTTACTGAAAGTGAATCAGCTTCAGGGGAGAGTTTGCATGCTCACAGGAATCGATCAGGCTCTCAGAGATCACTGGAACATTCAAACAGTAACCGTGTTCAAACCATCACTCATTACACTGCATGTGAACTGAGCTAATAAAGCCCTGCCAGTACAGTGGAATGATGTGTGACATATTTCTCCTTTCTCCACCATCGAGTGTATAAGAACCTTTTTTCCATTCCTCACCTACCGGTGCTGCTGGGAAATGAATGATAGACTTCTCTTAATGCTCCTGTAGGCTTCCAGCCTTAGTGAACCACAGAGTTGCAGGAGAAAAGGATTGAATCTCATCGGCAGCTAATTCCCTGACGGCTAGAAAAGAGCTCTGTCCGGTCAGAAGGGCGTTTTGTGTGTGTCAGGTGCCTAACACCCTGTTAATGGAAGGCAAGAACAACCCAGGCTTTTCCTTGGACCCATGGCCTTTTTACTTTATGTCTCTCACTCAAGTTTCAACCTAGACTTGTAAACCCTGCTGAACAGCAGGTCACTATAAAGGACTGTTCAAGGGACATTTGACAACTGTAAAAAAAAAAAGATTATTGAGCAAAACATTTTTTTTTGTGAATAAATGACTTTGTCATAAAGTGTTCTTTATATTTAAGAAAAGAAACAACCTGTTGATAAAGCCTCTCCACTAAATTCATCATCACTGAAGCAGCCAGATGCTTCATTATAACTGCTTGGCGGATTTTACGCACGCACACACACACACACACACACACACACACACACGCACGCACACACACACACACACGCACGCACGCACACACACACACACACAGAGTGGTCAGATGTCTAAACTAAACTTTAGACCCAGTAAAAATTAGCTATTGACCCCATTCCCATTTCCCACAGGAAAGGTTGCGCATCTATGATATTTAGCTGAAGCGTTATGTTGTATGTAACGATTGCGCCGTTAACGGTTGTAAGAAAAGAGAAAACAACAATAGACCCATTGTTAAAGAAGCATCTGTAAAAATGACTTGTTTTGTGCCATTCGGTCCTTCAAGTTAGCTGAGCGCTAAACTGGAAGTAAGCCAGCTCGGTTGGCGAGCCAGGTATTTTTATAGCATGGAAGTAGAGCATTTTTTGGCTTCAAAACACCAGTGTCCTCCAACACTGTCCAGTAATAAAAGGCCTTCATAGAACACAACCCAAATTCATTCCTCATTTACACGCCACCACTGGATGTTGATAACGCGTCATCAAATTTAGTGTGTACACCTAGGTCTTACAGGTTTTTAATCACCTCAGCTTGGCTTTGATCTAAACGTGTCTACTGCAGAGTCAGTTGACCTGGGTGTAAATGCAGAGTTTACACATTCCTATTGCACACAAAAGCTGATCTTAGTGGGTAATTGGGATTCATGACCAGTGGAAAAGGGGTATTTAGCTCCTGTTTTTCATTTGTTAAACTTTTTTTTAGCACTTCTGATATGAATAACACAGTCCAACACCATCAAGGTCTTCCAGGGGAGATTGTCAGAAAATGTGTGCCATTATTTAAACATCCCTATCGATATCACACCTCCTCCAACTTAATTTTTCATTCCACCTTCCTGTGTGACTGTTCAGACAAGCTGCACTATTCACTTTGGAGTTCTGACTGCCTTTATTTTTGCAACTTAATCCATCAATTAAATTAAGATGTTTGTTGTCAGGGTAGGGTCAGAATATATGTACTAATAGGGCTGGGCAATATATGGTTACATTTTGTTATTTTGACAGAGACTATATGTGTCTTCAAGTTTGGATATAAGTGTTGCCTTTGCCTGGTTTTAGGTGCTGTTATTTTCTGAACTTCACAAACCGGTAATAATAATAATAATAATAATAATAATAATAATAATAATAATAATAATACATTTAATTTATATAGCATCTTTCAGGGTACCCAAGGACACTAATCAGAGTGGAACAAACAAAATGAAAAATAGATAGATAAGCAAAAATACATACAAGTTAAAGAAATAGAAAAGTTGATTGTTGGGGCTGGATCTAGAGCTGATAGGCCTTATTAAAAAGATGGGTTTTTAAGTCTCTTTTGAAGGTCTCCAGAGAATCTGTTTGCGGATTTCAGCTGGGAGAGTGTTCCAGAGAGTGGGGGCTGTCAAACAGAAGGCTCTGCCACCGAGGGTTTGCAGTTTGTTGTGAGGGATGGAGAGCTGGTGTCTGCCTGATGAGCGCAGCTTCTGAGACCGGGTATAGGGGTGGATGAGGTCAGACAGATATTGGGGGGTGAGGGAATGGAGAGATTTATAGGTCAGCAGGAGAATTTTGTAAGTGATGCCTGATTTGACTGGGAGCCAGTGAAGGCGGATGAGAGTGGGGGTGATGTGTTGCCAGGGCTTGGTGCGGGTGAGGACCCTGGCAGCAGAGTTCTGCACATACTGGAGCCTATCCAGGGTTTTGGAAGGGAGCCCGGACAGGACTCCATTGCAGTAGTTCAGGCGGGAGGTGATGAAGGCATGGATGAGGGTCTCAGCCACAGGTTCAGAGAGGGAGGGCCGGAGTCTGGAGATATTTTTGAGATGATAAAAAGCTTATTTTGTGATGGATTTTATGTGTGGTTAAAAGGACAGTGTGGAATCGAGGATGACACCCAGGTTGCAGACTTCCGTGGATGGGGAGATAGAACAGCCGTCCACATCCAGGAGAAGATCTCCAACCTTCTGGAGCAGCGCCTTGGAGGCCACAACCATGAGCTCTGTTTTATTGATGTTTAATTTGAGTAGATTTGATGTCATCCAGAGTTTTATATCGTGCAGGCAGTCGTGACGAGTGACTGTGGGGGTAGCTGCGTGGATGGTTTGGTACAGAGATATAATTGAGTGTCATTAGCATAGGAGTGGAAGTTGAGACTGTGTTTGCAAATTATCTGACCAAGGGGGAGCATGTAGATGGTGAAGAGAAGGGGTCCAAGCATAGAGCCTTGAGGTATGCCTTGGTTGACAGGAGCTGGCTGGAGGCCAAGGTAGTTAGACAGGCGTGTGAGGAGGATGGTGTGGGAGATTATGTCGAAAGCTGCAGAGAGGTCCAGGAGGATCAGAATACTGACGTGGCTAGAATCGGCAGCGATGAGGAGGTAGTTGGTAATCTTGATGAGGGCAGTTTCTGTTCTATGGCATGCCCTGAAACCACACAGAAGCGGTTCATGGAGCTCATGGTTGGACATGTGCTGATGGAGTTGAGCAGCAACTGCTCTTTCCAGGATTTTGCTTAGGAAAGGAAGGTTGGAGATCGGCCAAAAAGACTGACCTAAATACAAGAAATGAACACTAAATTTGAGGAGAAAATGACTTAATACTAGCGAAATTATCTGTCTATTCAGCAAGATATTTTTACTTGACAAGAAGTCTTAAAATTAGTTGTTTCTAGTCTAGAAATAAGTAGGCTCTGATACATGTTCAAAGGTTTGAAACAAGTAAAAAATGCATTCTCAATTTTAGCATATTGACACAAAATAAAGGCTAAGGAACAAGAAAATAAGTCACTTATTTAGTGAACATTTCTTAATACTAGTGGAGTATGATTATGCTGTTACTTGAAACAAGTTGGCTCATCTTGAAATAGGTATAGGCCTAAATTTAAAACGCGTCCTAAATGTACAACTCAAACCAAGACATTTTAACAGGTTTCTACTGAAATCACAGGACTACATGCAAGGGCAATTTCTGTCACATATATTGATCACTGAAAGAAGTCTAGAGGGGCTTTCACCTAACAGTCTTATTGTGCAAACTGCCAAAAAACAAACAAACAGACGATTTAATAACCTCTCCTGCATTGTTAGACTACAGGTAACAGTGTACTCTCAGACACACAATGTCACAAGAAAGGCATTAAACAACATACCCTTTTAGATAGATAGATAGATAGATAGATAGATAGATAGATAGATAGATAGATATACTTTATTGATCCCAAGCTGGGAAATTCCGGTGTAGCAGCAGCATCATACACAGAGACAATAACAACACATTGAAATAAGAGGAACAACCTAGACATATTAAATAGCAATAGAAAAAAGTAATATACAAAATGTACAAAATGTATAAAAATGTATAAATAAGCAGTGTAATTGTAGTGCAAGATAAAATATAAGGTGCGGTGAACAGATTATATAAAACCAAAGTGCGTAGAGACTTTGTGTAATGACCAGAGTTTTAGCTGTTATTGTACAGTGTGATGGCATGTGGCAGGACAGATTTCCTGTATCCGTCCCTTTGACAGCGGAGCTGCAGCAGTCTGTGAGAGAAGGAGCTCCGCTGTCTGTCTACTGTGTGATGGAGAGGGTGCTGATCATTGTCCTTGATGGATGACAGTTTGTTCAGCGTTCTCCTCTCCACCACGGTCTCAAAAGACTCCAACCTGAGACCAAGTACAGAGCCAACCTTCTATTAGTGTCGCTGGCTCTGATGCTGCTGCCCCAACACACATCAGCAAAGAAAATGACGCTGGAAACAACAGACTGGTGAAAGATCTCCAACATTTTGCTGCACACGTTGAAGGATCTCAGCTTCCTCAGGAAATAGAGTCTGCTCATCCCCTTCTTGTACACAGCCTCAGTATTAGATTTCCAGTCCAGTCTGTTGTCGATCACCACTCCCAGGTATTTGTAGTCCTCCACCTCTTCCACCACCTCCCCTCTGATCCGTAGTGGCTGTGAAGGCATCTTCATCCTCCTGAAGTCGATCACCATCTCTCTGGTCTTGTCGACATTCAGCCTCAGATGATTCTGTTTGGACCGCTCTACAAAGCCGTCTACCAGTGTCCTGTACTCACCCTCCTCTCCCTCCCTTATACACCCGACAACAGCTGAGTCGTCAGAAAATTTCTGCAGGTGACATGACTCAGAGTTGTGCTGAAAGTCAGTGGTGTATAAGGTGAAGAGGAAGGGCGAAAGCACCGTTCTCTGTGGAGCTCCTGTATCACTGACCACCACATCAGACAACAACACTGCCCAGACGGACAAACTGTGGCCTGCCTGTCAGGTAGTCAGTAATCCAGGAGATCATTGTGTCATCAACTCCCATCACCCGCAGCTTCTCACCCAGTAGCAGAGGCTGGATGGTGTTAAAAGCACTGGAGAAATCAAAGAATGTGATACTCACAGTGCCTCCTCCACCATCCAGATCCATATGGGCTCGTTGCAGCAGGTAGATGACAGCATCATCGACTCCTAAATGGGGCTGATAGGCAAACTGCAAAGGGTCCAGAAACGTCCTCACCTGTGGCCTCAGCTGGGCCAACACCAGTGTTATGACCCTAGAGGGTCATAAATGTTTCTAGTTGTCTGTTTTTAATATCCCTCTTTTACCTGTG
This sequence comes from Sparus aurata, assembly GCF_900880675.1. Classification (NCBI taxonomy): domain Eukaryota; kingdom Metazoa; phylum Chordata; class Actinopteri; order Spariformes; family Sparidae; genus Sparus; species Sparus aurata. Next base: position 4,434,621 of record NC_044205.1, on the reverse strand, counting down.
TGAGTAGGAGTGTGTGAGATTTTGCAGGTGTGTCTGATTGTAGGTTGCCCTGTGGAGCTGATTGGCTGCTTTCCTGGAGCCATGGGTTTAAAGGCCGGCTCCTCCCAGTTCCTGGGGGGCTCTCTCCTCCATTGACTCAGACTGCCAGCCTGCATGATTGATTGATTGTTGAAAATGTGTCGGATGGCCTCGACTTCTTTGGGGACTGGAACCAAGCAGGACTTTTTCTAAAGTATCGGGATCTTCTCCTGACTCAGACTCAGGTTGTACAGATGTCCCAGTACAGGAGACAGCTGACTGGCACAGGTCTTCAGGATCCTGGGTGTGATGCCGTCAGGGCCTGCAACCTTTCGCTGATGTAGTCTTTCCAGCTGCCTCTTTACCTGGCCTGTAGTCACTAGCCTCTTTCACACTGCCATTTGCATGCAGGGATCCTGCGCCAATTCTCTGCACTCTCCTCTGTGTGAAAGTTTCAGATGCAGAGAGGGGGGAAATTTCGCTCCGGCTCTGATCCGCCTCTGGAGGTAGTATCAGGGCCACATTATTGGTGAGCCGTCCCAGTGTGAATGGATAATCCGGAGGCGCGGAGCGAGGGCGTGTCGGTCTGACAGTCTGATAACTGCACAGGTCCTTCACTCAACTACATACAGAGAAATGTCCCACAAAGCAACGTTACAGGACCAAACAACAGTAACGTAGTAACTGTAACTGTCTTTGGCAACTTATATGAGGAAAATAAATACCACAGCTGTACATGGGGAAGCGTCTGTCCTCCGCCTGTCCTCCCGTCTGCCCTACCAACTTTTCCTCACATTTCTGCTCAAAAAACAGCATCTGTCACCGGCAAAAAACTTTAACTCACTGAGTGTCTGTGACGAAAATAAATCACCGCGACTGTCAGCCCTCCTGACCGAGACTTCAGGGAACTTTCCCCCAGAAAACAGCCTCCGTCCCCACGAGTGACAGAGTCAGACAGCGTCCAGTTTACTGATGGTGATTATGTATAATTATGTAATTTAACGCGGAAAACTTAACTCCGTCACTTTCCAGGATGTTTGGTGGGTCAGGATCTCAATCACTAAACCTGTTAAAAAAATGGTTTTGTGTTTTTGTGAGTGAGTGAGTAAATGTTATATAATATATATCATATTATAAATAAATATTACCAGAAAAATTTTTCTTGTGTGTGATCAATAACAATATTAGCTATTTGGTGATCATATAAAAAGAAAACATCAGAAGCTTCAATAAGAGGCAATTATATCCTCATTTCTTCTTATGATCAATAAAAGTTCAACAGAGTAAACTTATGCTATCTGAGATAAATAAAACTATACCTGATAAAGGAAAAAAATCTCTGCAGAGGGAACTGCAAATGTCAAACCAAGCTAACCAAGTCAGGTACGGCCGCACAACAAGAAAGAAAAGCACACTAATAACATGAGACCTGACATGCATTTGTGCTTTTATGCACCATCTATATCTCAATGAATGATTTCCACTCCGTGACTGCTTTCTTAATTGCACTTGTGGCATCGCGATCATGAATGGTATCCAGTGTTGGGGAGTAACGAATTACATGTAACAACGTTACGTAATTTAATTACAAAATGTCCGTAATTGTAATCCGTTACATTACTGGGAGAAAATATGTAATTAAATTACAGTTGCTTTTGGAAATTTCAATGATTACAACTTAAGTTACATTTGAAAAATCACAGCAAAAGCTCGGATTTATCAAATAGTTTTTCGCCCCCCTGGATTCATGTTCGTTTTAAGTTATTTTTTCATATCAACATCCTCCTTCCAAAACTGACGCTTGTGATTGGCTCTCTCTGGTCATGTGCCATTCGACTCAACCGACAAACCGTACGGTGGCAGTCAGACTCAGCAGCAACAGTGTCGGCGGCGCACATGATGTTCCTGGGCTGGAAATACAAAAACACTTCATACAGACAGAAGCCAGGCTTCCCTGTATTACAAAGGTGGCTCTCTTTTAACCCGGCTAGATCACCATGGTAACTTATGCTTAGCTCATAACCTGGTCCCGACCAGGTTCTGTTCAGAGTTTAATAATAAAATCGGCTATAAAAGCGCCGCTGTTTCACTATTTAACTCATTTAGAGCTGACGTCACCTTTACTTTGAAAGTCCAGTGGAGCTGGATCAGAACGGAGCATTTGTACGGAGGGAGAGATCGCGCTGATCCGCTGCTGTTTACTTTCTCTCTGAGCGTCTCCGCCTACACATGTTCAGCTGAGGGGATACGCTGCTCAGCTGTTGATCCGACTCGCCTCAGGAGGTCATTTATTAGGCTATAGCCTATTTACTTTTATATACAGTCAGTCACCACTGAAAGAAGTTGTGCGCTCGCAGCAGAACAGATAATTTAACTTAATATGGCCATGAATAAATTAATTGTTTCGCCTGTTATGTGTTGTCCAACCGCAAATCTTGAGTAGGTGTACTCTGTTTTCTCACATTTAAAAAGGTCTTTGTACAGAGACAACATGAGATTTGCTTGTAGCTACAGCACCTAAAAAACCCACTGTAACCTATTTTCATACGCACACCAGCCTCGCTTTCAATAAAACACACACTGGCATTTTATAATTGCGATCAGTGAAATATAGGAAAACAATATTTAACACAGTTTAATGCAACAGTTGTTGTTGCTCTAAAGCTTCATATTTAAAAGCAACTCAATGTAGAGCTGTCAGAAATTAAAATCAGCCTCCTCTTGTCATATTTGCAGCAAACCTGTTGCTTCAGGCTGTGATCAGGCTTTTTTGTATTGCTCATACTCTCTCCATTAAAACAACCTGCTCCTCTTGTCTGAAATCAGCCCGTTGTCACTCTATTTAGTGAGGAAGTGAGCCTCCTTCGCAGTACAGGCCTAAGGTCAGACTCATATGGTCAAACCTTTGAACTGAAAGGTTTATCACACTATAGGTCTTAAAATGTGAAAATGGTTAGCAGTTGAGAGATTTCATTCAAAATTAAGAAAAGTAATCATAATGTAATCAAATGTAATTAGTTACATTACTTTGAGAAAGTAATTGAAATAGTTACACTACTATTACATTTTCAACAGGGTAACTTGTAATTGTAACCAACTACATTTCCAAAGTAATCTTCCCAACACTGATGGTATCTCTTAGTACCTCTGTTTGAATGACTGAGAGAAGGGTTGCAACACATTTTGGATATGTCAGGTGCAAAGTGTAGTAGTATACCATTAAGGTTAACATTCCATCAAACAAATCCTCTCTTGTCAAGTTGCTCACGGGTACGTTTCCTACAACAAAGATGCAGGCCGTTTCATTAAAGAGTAACACTGGGCTGGAGAGAGGCCGCTTCTCCAAGTACAGCGATGGGTCCTCCCTTGGCTAGAATTAAATGACAGGGGAAAAACTCTTCAATGTGGATCAGAAGATTTCAATAAAACAGTAAGGCAGTAAGTGTATGGAGACATTACAGTGGCTACATTGGTAAGACAGAAATTCTCACCTTAAGTTATGAAGCAGTGCCTCACTGGCATTCCCGACCTGCGTTGGTGTTGGAGTTGGTGAAGGGGAAAAGTGACGGAAGTGCTTTCAGAAGGGCGATGTTGAAATCCACGATGGGACAAAAAACGGCAACATTAGACCCCATTAACATGAATCAGTATTTCCCAATACTGCTCCAAGAAGACCACTGCCCTGCAAGTATCTCACGTCCTCCTGTTGTAACGCAAATGATTGAAATCATCGGCATTCATGAGCCCAGGTGTGTCCAACCTACCTATGATAACCCCCAGAACACCCCTTCTGACATTAGCCAGGAGCAGCCTTAAACCCAAGCTGGGTTAGTTTAGCGCTGGTGTGAAAATGTGCATAACAATGGTCATCAGGGAGCAGGATTGGGACTGACAGAATACAATGGATTTGATATATGAAACAGCAATTCACCCGGTCCATGAGGTGCTGAAATGTAGCTGGGGCCCCGAACAATCTGAATGGGAGAGTGACAAATTGGTACAAACCGTACAGAGTAGAGAAGGACATCTTCTCCCTGGACTCTAGCGACAAGGGAATCTGCCAGTAGCCCTTGGTCAAATCCAGTGTTGTGTAAAAGCGAGCCGTGCCCAGCCGATCCAGGAGTTCATCGACCCGGGGCATTGGATAAGCATCGAATCTGGACACCTCATTGACCCTGTGATAGTCCACACAGAACCGTATTGAACCATCGGACTTGCGAACCAGCACGATGGCACTGCCACGCCGGGGGGTGTTAGCATCCGGGTTGCTAGGTTACTGTTTCCTAACAAAAGTTACTATTTCACTTGCTCTAACACGTCTTTACCCACTTAGTCATTATATCCACATTAATGATGATTATCGATCAACAATCTAATTGTGTTAATATCAGTGTTGGGAATAACGGCATTACAATAAACGACGTTACTAACGACGTTACTTTTTTTCAGGAACGGGTAATCTAACTAATTAGTATTTCCATCATTACAATGCTGTTACTGTTACCGACTATTGAATGTGGCACGTTACAAACTGAAGCTGCTCATTGAAGCTGTTGTCATCCGACTCAGCCCTCAGCCACCGGAGCTGCAAAGCTGTTTTATTTTATAATTTTTTTAGCTTGGCGAGGGAGGAGGGAGGGGCGGGACAGCCGCATTAGTGATGGTGCTTGGCTCTCTAAGGTAGAGTGAGAGTTCGTAAGCCAATCAGTGGCAGTGTTCAATTTACACACAAACCACACATGCACACAGCAGCCTCGCACACACAAACTAGCAAAGGTGAGCTGCAGCAATGGCGAGTCCGGAGGGAAAGTTAATGTTTTCAAAGTGGAAGTACAGACACTACTTGGATCTCTTTTGTCTACGTCTGTTGAAAGCAACTCTAATCTAATCATCTCAACATCAACATCATCTCTCAACAGCACACGCTTCTACAAAACTAGTGGCCAAAAACACCGTTGTTGACACTGTTGATGATGACAGCAGGCCAGGTGTGGCTAACGTGAGCTCCGCTAACAAAGAAGAACACTAAACTGTCCGAGCAGCTACAGCTGGATTTTTCTGCTCCAGCTTCACAAAAACTTGACACAGACTGAACTGAATGCAATAATAGACATGTATGTTGTTGAGAACATGCTTCTGTTATCAACAGCTGACTCAGACTCCTTCAGAGCACTCACTGGCAAAATATCGGGGAGAGCAGGTGCCGGTCCGCCATGCAGAAAGACATTTTCTAAATACATGGATGCCGAGTAGCTAAAATGAATGCCGAGCTCAAAAGGGGGAATAATTAAAAGTAACGCAATAGTTACTTTTCCTGGTAACTAGTTACTTTTATAGTGGAGTAGTTTCGTTACTAACTCAGTTACTTTTTGGAAGAAGTAACCAGTAACTATAACTAATTACTTTTTTTAAAGTAACGTGCCCAACACTGGTTAATATTGTGTGAAGTAAAACAAAATATTCCACAAACTTACTCAGGCTCAGGCACCATCATGGATTGTGCTGCCAGCTGACTTGCTGCAGCTTTCTTCAGTTATAGGCTCTAGAGTGACAGCTCTCTTTATTTTGACAGTCCCAGCTTTGTCAGAGATGTTCTTTGTTGACTCGGTCAATCTAGCACTCAAACTCAGCAGCTTCCTCTGGGAGTCACTGTCACTGTGGTGGTGCCATATTCTGGTAAACTCCTCTCCAGTTTCAGGCATTAAACCAGGTATCCCAGGGGGTTGCTGAAAATGTGTCTTCAAACACGAGTGCTGGCACAGCTACTTCTACTTACAGGTCACACATTCCTGATTTTATGTCTTTCATCAAATTAAGAAAATATCAGTGCGTTCCAAAGTCTGCGTCTTTAGTAGGGATGGATATCGTTAGGATTTTATCGATACCGGTACCGATACTCCTTATCGGCACCGATACTTATCGATACTCTCATCGATACTTCAACATGTAATTTTGTGTAAAAAAACCACAATGTTAAAAGATTCAACCTTCCTTTTATTACCACAAGGGAATAATAAAGCTTCAACAGAACAGAAGCTATGCCTGAAAAGATAACCAGGACCAGATATAAAAAAATGGCGGATGCCGGAGCACAACGTAGCAATTCAGCTGAATTTAGCACTGAGCTGACAGGAAGTCAAGCACAGAAATAACAATATAACATCCGGTTCCTTTTCAAAATAAAACACTCTGTGTTGACACCATCACACAAATCTCAAAAAAGAGACAAACACAAGCTCTTCTGCTAATCCTTTGGTCGAGAACACTCTCTGTTGTTGTTGTTATAACACAGAACCTTAACTGTGGTCGCAAGTGATTATGTGATTATCCCGGAAACTCCTCCACCTCGCGACGTCAGCTGTCTACCGTACTGCGTCGTGGCAGACTCAAAGTGTAACCCGTGGGGGTTACCGGATGGCGGAGCAAAACTGGATCGGAGCCGTAACGCAGCGGAGAGTATCCAGTGGAAATTCAGGGTAAGCATCATCACCAAACACTTGGAGTGTGCGCATAGTATGATGCTAAAGGAGGGTGGCGTGTTTGATTGCTATAAGAAAGTAAAGTTAGCAGCCCGGCTAACACTAAAGACTGCAGCGCCGTGGTAGCAGCACCCGGTTTCGTTTCTGCGATGTCAAGTCACAGAGTTTGTTGTTAAGTTTGTAGTCATTACAGTGGGTGGACATTCAAAAGCCAATAAAAAAAATCATAAAAAAAAGTTAAACAAATTTTTTTTTAAAAGTACCGATAACAGTACCGTTGGTCCAGAATCTTAACAGTACCCTGGTACCGACCCAATTAGGAGCCAGTACCAAAAAGTACCGGTCCTCAGTATACATTCCTAGTCTTTAGTACTGCTTTATGCAACAAAGGGGGTATGACATCAAAGCTTAGAGTCCATGTTATCGACCTACTGTATAGTACAGCCCAGAGTGCCAATTCATCACCAGGCCTGGCAGCCACAGCACTAGGACACTCTCTGTGTATATGATCGGTCAAAAACATGTGATGCCATGAAAGTCTTACTGACAGGTGTCATATATTGTACATGTGAGAGTTCACTTCTGCTTCTGCTGCTGAGAGGTAAAGACAGTAGCCAATATCAATTGGAATTAATGTTTTTGGTCTATTACTACTACTATGAAAACTGACATGCACACAACTATGGTACTATCCGATTCAGCAGTTACTTTCGTGTGTACAATGTTATAACTGGCTATAAATGATCAGCAAGCTAGCTATATGCAAACATGACGTGCCCAAAGCTCCTGCACAACCTTGTTGACTTGTACAGGTGATTTGAATTTTTGTGCCTTATTAGAATTGTGCCTATGACGGTGTGGGCATGTTCAGACATGCATGATTTACAACTCCAACTTCTTCCAAGGTGCATGGAAAAGGCAAATAGAGGCCAAAACTCCAGTAACCCTCTGAAGTCTAACGTTTTGCGAGCAACTTTACTGAGACTGAGATTTTCCAGCTTTTCTGCTCCATCTAAATCATCAAACAGATTACAAAGAACACTGAAATAAGACAAGTTCTATTTCCTTCTTCCTGACCGCCAGAGGGCGGTGCTTCAGCACTGGATATCTCCATCTCGCATATGTGCAGGTCAAGTTATTATACCAACAAAGTCACCTGTGACCATGCGATGACGTAGGGTGCACGCCCCAGTATAAAACCCCCACGTCATCACGCAATCTGTTCCTTCTATCTCCTTGCGATTGAGGAAAAATCTGATAGCAGGTCAGTTGGCTCGCTGCTGGAAGTCTTGTAACCTGAGGGTTGGTGCTTCGGTTATTTCGTCCACCAGATACTGTGCAAGCCGCTTATTCTTTCAAGAGTTGTCTGTTTCTTCGGACGAACAGCGGTAATTGTTCGTAATTACTGCAGACAGGTAAGTTGCTTTATCACGCCATTAGGTTGGACAGTCAGGAATCTTACTTTAAGTTGTCGGGCAGTGCTGACTCATTGAAATAAATGTTTTTTTCGAGGCACGCTCTGGTACGGACGCGTTTGAACCTTATTGTTGTCAAGGGATGCAGCACAGTGTTTCCGCTGTGACTGTCTTGATAATTGTGCAGCACAGTATTGACTGTATTATTCTTACATTCGCTTTTTTTGGCACGCCTTGGGCTGGATGACGCTCCCGTCACAGCAGCTCCGTCAAGTGCTTTTTTTAGGCAGACGCCACAGCCTGCAGCTTTTTCAGTCCCGCCTTCGAAACCCTACATTGAAGAGCTCCAGCGCTGCTGGGCAGATCCGAAACTGTTGTCTCATCACACCAGTGATGGCAGGAATTTGGCGGCCATGCAGGAGGCAGGCAGCTATGGGTTGGATCGTATGGCTCCAGTCGATCCTACCATTGCCTCTTTGATAGTCTCACCCGATGAGGCTCTCAGACCTGATGCCCGCTGTCCCCGTCCTCAGTGCCGGCTGACCGATGATCTCCTGGTTAGGGCTTATCATATAGCAGCACACATAGGCCGGATTGGTAACTCCTTTTCCCACCTTATCCTGGGTCTGTCTCAGGTAGGGCAGGAATCTGGTGTGGACTCCTCTGCCCAGACCCTCAGTGATGCTGAGGCCCTCAGAAGGGTGTCGCCGTACTCTCCGTTTTCTTCCTGTGATTCCAGGTCACATGTCAGGGCCAGCTGCTCAGCAGGCGCTAGAGCGCAGTGCCCAAGTGCCACTGAGCAGTTCTCCGGCACTTCACCCTGTGTCTGCCACCACTGGGAGAAAAGCTACCCGATTAGCATAGAGCAACCTAGTGGAGGGAGCCCCGGAACTTAACACAGTACCAGATATGGCAAGACAGTCAAACCCCTGGCTTGTATGGCAGCAAGTGCCGCTGCCACACACCTCGTGAATATGTGAGGGGCCAATGAGAGACCGAAGGGCATCACCTTGAATTGATATGCGAATCGCAGGAACTGCCATTGGTGTGGAACAATAGGCACATGAAAATAGGCATCTTTGAGATCTATTGACACAAACCAGGCCCCCTGTGCTACTGACTGCAGAACGTCTGCCAGGCCAGGCAGCGGTTTGCCAGCCCCTGTCGGGGCTCGGCTCAGGCCCCAAGGCAGAAGGATCTCTTGCCGCCTGGTCCCAGCAGCTCTCATCCACCTGCTTGCGCAGGTCCTCTCACTATTTGGGGCATTATGATCAGCACTGGCGGACTTCCTCCTGGCCGTTTTTTCAAGTGCCAAGAGGACCAGCCCCCAGTGGTCGCCCCCCCCAAAGGCTCTAGGGGGCAGGGGGGTTGGGCCTGAGGCTCAAAGGGCCGGTGTCAGGTGCTTCACTCAGCAGCACATCAGCTACTAGGAGAGGAAGACCACATACAATTGGTGGTATCCACGCTGTCCAAGGGACACACACTGCAGTTCTGACGCCGGCCATTGACTTTCTGTGGGGTCATAATGTCTGTGGTCAGAGATCCCGCAAAATCCCTCGCCCTAAGCAGGGAGCTGGCATCGAGCCTGTTGAATGGCATACATGGCTCAATGGGTTTTATTCAGTGTATTTTTTAATTCCGAAGAAGGATGGTGGGTTCCGCCCTATCCTGGATCCGCTGGGGCTGAACAGGTTTTTAAAGGTCCTGCCATTCCGCATGTTGCGGATGGCAGACGTTCTGCAGTCAGTGGCACAGGGGGCCTGGTTTGTGTCAATAGATCTCAAAGATGCCTATTTTCATGTGCCTATTGCTCCACACCAAAGGCAGTTCCTGCGATTCGCATTTCAGGGCCGGGCTTATCAATTCAAGGTGATGCCCTTCGGTCTCTCATTGGCCCCTCACATATTCACGAGGTGTGTGGCAGCGGCACTTGCTGCCATACAAGCCAGGGGTTTGACTGTCTTGCCATATCTGGTACTGTGTTAAGTTCTGGGGCTCCCTCCACTAGGTTGCTCTATGCTAATTGGTGGAAGCTTTTCTCCCAGGTGGCAGACACAGGGTGAAGTGCCGGAGAACTGCTCAGTGGCCATCATTCTGCGTTTCCTGCTGTCGTTATTGGACGCAGGCAGATGTGCATCAACCCTAAAGGTATATGCAGCATGCCAGAGTGAACAACCAGACAGTGGAGTCACACTATCTGGTTAGTCAGTTTTTGAAGGGCACACAGAGGGGTAAGCCATCATGGGTCACTGTAGTGCCGTCATGGGACTTGACATTGGCTTTGAGGTCAGTGTGTCGGCCCCCGTTTGAACCCATAGGAGAGCCAGAATCCAGGTGGCTGTCTGCAAAGACTGCATTTCTGCTAGCAATCACATCGGCAAAGCGAGTGGGTGAACTCCACGCTCTGTCAGTGAGCCAGATGTGTATGTATTGGTATCCGGATGGTTCGGGGGTTACTCTCCTACCCAATTCCTCCTTCCTGCCAAAGAGGGGGCCTTCGTCACATGTAAACCAGGCAATTGAGTTGGCAGCATTCAGTCCACCAAGCTCGGCGCAGCAAGCAACAGAGCTGTCAAAGCAGCTTTGCCCTGTTCTGACTCTCAAGGCATATGTGGCTGCTACAGCCCTTCTTCGTAAATCCGAAAAACTGTTTGTTATGGGGGTTGTGGGAAAGGTCAGCCTCTGTCAGAGGCTTTCTAAGTGGATTGTCGAGGAGATTTTACATGCTTATAGGTCGCAGGGCATACCTGCGCCTAGTAATGTGCGATGCCACTCTACTCGGAGTGTGTCCACATCATGGGCAGCCTTGAAGGGGGTCTCTCTGCAGGACATCTGTGCTGCAGCGACCTGGGAATCCTCATGTATCTCTGCTCGCTATTATCGCATCAATGTGGCTGCTTAACCTGCTGTGGCGACGGCTGTCCTATCAACAGCTTCTATGCTCTAAGGCGGTAAGCAGGCCTGGAATTTCCCCATTTTAGGGGCAAGGCCACTTGGCCTTTCGTATTGTCAATTATTTAAGGGCACAAAGGCCAAAAGCCAGGGCAGTAAGGCCATAAAATAAAACAATGATTTTAAGGCCAAGTGAATTTAATTTAAGGACTAAGAATGTATAAATATCTGTGAAATTAATACATAAAACAGGCGAGAAATTTTCAACTTTCAACTATTTATGAATTCATAAATGCATTTATTTTTATTTTATATTTATTTTTAACATATACTACAAAGTGACAATCATTTATGCCAGGTTATGTGATTAATCAGTCATTATCGTTTGAAGATGGGGATGGAGAGTCAGGGAGAGTTTCAGCGTGTGAGCCGTCCCAGTGTGAACGGATAAGCCGGAGGCGCGGAGCGAGGGCGTGTCAGTCTGACAGTCTGATAACTACACAGGTCCTTCACTCAACCAAATACAGAGAAATGTCCCACAAAGCAAAGTTGCAGGACCAAACAAAAGTAACGTAGTAACTGTAACTGTCTTTGGCAACTTATATGAGGAAAAAAATACCACAGCTGTACATGGAGAAGCGTCCGTCCTCCTGCCTGTTCTACCAACTTTTCCTCACATTTCTGCCTGAAAAACAGCGTCTGTCACCGGCAAAAAACTTTAACTCACCAAGTGTTTTTGGTGAAAATAAATCACCGCCACCTCCCGACTTCAGAGACTTCAGGGAACACCTGGGAAACACCGACATCGTCATCATGACGTGTACATCACGCCTCTTTAGGAGCCGCAGCGCTGGCTTTCTGTGTGAATTACACAGCGGTACAGCGGAGATGCTTCGCTCTGTGTAAATCACCATCGACGGAGAATTAGCGAACCACTGCTCCGGAGTTAATGCAGAGACGCTGTGTAAAAAGGGCTACTGTCTTAACTCAGACCCGGCGACTTTTTCCTCCTCCTCAGACCAAACGTCTCTGCAACGCGGACATCGGGGGTGCGTTTGATGAAGTCTCCTGGTTAGCCAGTGATAGATTACTGTCAAACTGTCGTTGTAGCCCGCCCGAGCAGTTCATGCCAGGCTCGAATCGAGCCTACCACTGGTGATGTACGCATCGTCTCATTTGATGTTGCTAATATGTCATAGAAAGACGCATTTCTTTTCCGCAAAAGATGCCGGTGTTCAAAGCCGTGTTGACAGGGAAGAGGCAGAGGAGAAAACTGCAAAATCAACTAGGGCAATGCAGGCGGGGCATCAAGGCCACTGTGGCCTTAGTGCAGATATTTTTTTCAGGGGCACGAGGCCAAATTGCGAGGGCCACACCCTCATGGCCCTCGTGAAATTCCTGCGCTGGTGGTAAGCATTTCTCGTGACCTTGTTGGCATGAGTCATCCAGTGTTGAAGTTACGAATGTAACTACGGTTTCATGTATTCTGGTTGACCGCCAGAGCTGTCTGCCACTCAAGATCTGGGCGAGAAGATTCTGTAGGAACAGATTGCGTGATGACGTGGGGGTGTGCGCCCTACATCATCGCATGGTCAAAGGTGACTTTGTTGGTATAATAACTCGACCTGCACATATGCGAGATGGAGATATCCAGTGCTGAAGCACCGCCCTCTGGCAGTCATCCAGAATTCATAGAACCACAGTTACATTCGTAACTCTCGTTTGGTATCCAGAATATGACTGGCCTGTACCAATGGGGTTCCCTTAACTAGCAGCGAAGTAAGAGATGCGCCCATGATGAATATGATTACAACATATCCACACATACAATGGGTCCATACATTTTTGCCATCTATTGGGAAGTCTGTGCCTAATCAGCTAGGTTATCTAAAAACCAGTTGACTGTTGATAGATCAAAACAGCCCGAAACACAACACCAGATCGATTTGAAATGTTAACAAATTAAAGATCAGGCATAATGATTTAGAGGTCTGTAACCAGGAAGTCTGTTATGTTATTGTAGCACTCTCCACACTACTGTGAGTTCTGCTCGCACAGGCCACGTACAAGGGACTTGGTTTCAGCCTCTTTTATTTAGTTCAAGCCAACCAAACACACACTCGCAGACCCGGGACCTGAACGCGGTTCGTGCGTCTCTGGCGTCTCGTGCTCTCCTGCTCCCGTCTGCTTTGGTTCTCCTCTCTCTCGCTTTCTCTCTGGACGCCTCTCATGCCTCCTCCATCCGAGGTCCAGCACACTACTGCATTTAAAGGGAGTGAGTGATTAGTAACTGGGTGCCAGCTCTGTCAATCACTCACCTGGCTCTGCTCTCCTGAGCGCTCTCCACCTCTCTCTCTCTCTCTCGCAGCCGCGACCCGACCACACTCACCTCCACAGTTATATTGATGTATTTGGTGATTGAAGGGTTACTTCTTCATCATTGCTAACTTCTTGTAATTAAATAATTCAAATAACAGAAGGGAATGTTTTTTAAGGCAGAGGAGCCTGACAGAGGAGACAAAATGGTTGGAAATGCAGTATTACAAATAATAAGTTATGGTCTTTTCTTTCAAAAATGCAGGCTTAATGATAATAATAATAATAATAATAATAATAATAATAATAATAATAATAATAAGAAGAAGAAGAAGAAGAAGAAGAAGAGAAAAAAGTCTTTGCAACACAGCAAATCAGCTCTGACAGGCTTTGCAGAGTTCTGGCTGGGAACTCTGCAGGAGGCTGCCTGAGCCTCTCAGCAGGGGTCCTGAGTCATCTGGTGAAAGGAGGAGCTGCTGTCTGTAACATGAGCAACACACGAAATGAGGAAAAGACAAGTTTATCAATGAGGGAAGGAGCTATAATAATGGATGGATAAAATATGAAGTTGTGGAGGTGATTGGATTGATCAATTTTATTTAAAGACGATTTAAATCATTTATACTGTGACTTTGAAATAAAATATTTACAGAAAAATAATTTTGGATTAAAAGCACATCAGTGGGCCACGCTCGGTATATTCAAGTACAAATACAATCAAAATACAAAGGAAAAAAGATAAACAATAGAGTAAAGTAACCTGTATACAATATACAAAAAACAAAAGAGAATACTATATACAATAAAATGCTTAAGTGGTTATACAATGAAATAAAACACTGGTGTGGAAGAATAAAGGCAAGTGGAACACAAGGTGCAAGAAAATAAGGTGCAGTTATATTTACATTACTAATAATTCAATAAATTAAAGCACAACAATTATTTGTGTGTTTTGGAGTGAGCATTGTAAAGTCTGATGACTCCACCTGCATGTTCTCCAGTTTGGCCTTCAGCAGCCTGGGCAGGATGGTGTTGAAGGTGCTGGAGAAGTCGAGGAACATGACGTGGACAGCGGTGTTGGGTCTATCTGGGGATAAGTAGGCTTCCTGCAGCAGGTAGATGATTGCATCATCGACCCCAACATGGGACTGATATGCAAACTGTAGACGTCTCATAATGGGCACACTAGGGGTCTGAGGTGTGCTAGAACTAGTCTCTCCATGACCTTCATGATGTGAGAGGTCAGTGCAATTGGCTTGTAGTCATCCAGTGCCACAAGATGTCCTTTTTTGGGCACTGGAATGAGGCAGGATGTTTTCCAAAGGAGTGGCACTCTCTGAAGGTGGAGGCTCAGGTTGAAGAGGTGCTGGAGAACTCCCCAGAGCTAGCTGGCCCAGCCCTTTAGCATGTGAGGGCTGATGCAGTCTGGTCCAGCAGCTTTCCTCTGCTTGAGCCTCTCCAGCTCTCTCCTCACCTGGCTGGCTGTGATGTCCAGTCTGGGGGGTGGGGGGTGGGGCAGGGTCTGTGGTGGGTGACAGCAGGGAGGGTGAGGGTTGGGGACGAGGGAGGTGGTAGCCCTTTTCACACAGAGACGCTGCATTATTGTTGCAGTGGCGGTTTTGCTAATTCTCCGCCGTTGTTTTTTTCACACAGAGCCAAACAGCTCAGGTGTAAAGACGAACCAGGAACCATGGATCCTCAAGAGGCATGACGGTACATTTCATGATGATGACGTCTGTGTGTTTTTCAAGGTGTTTCCCCGGTGTCCTCCTGTTAATCTAAACATGTACCTGCTGACTGTTTATAATCATATGGATGCTGTTATAATATGTGGCGATTGAGATCCTGACCTATCATGCATACTGGAAAGTAACAAAGTTATGTTTTTCACTAATAATAATAATAATAATAATAATAATAATAATAATAATAATAATAATTACATAATCATCAGTAAACTGGATGCCGTCTGACTCATGGGGAGGGAGGCTGTTTTCTGGGGTTCAGAAAGTTCACTGAAGTCTCTGTCCGAGAGATATTGCTTAGAGGAGCAGCGGGGGGCAGCTGGTGGTGGGGAAGCTTGAGTCAGTCCTGTTGTTGCTCTCCAGTTTGTATTCAGAATCAGAATCAGAATTCCCAATTATCCTGCAAAGGGGGAATTTCTTTGCCACAGCAGCCAAAGGACAGTAATATTACAATAAACAATAATAAGAGAAAAATAAATAAACAATAAAAAGGTAAGCCATAGAATATACTTGTATATGCATATAAACATATTATTGTACAATATGAACATGTCATGATAAGCAGTGTGCCAGTGTATTTTTATTTACAAATAATAAATATCGGTATCAAAAAAAATGTCCAGTTAGTGCAAACCAAAATGAGAAATGAGTTATGTATCGAGTTTGTATTGCACAGTGCACAGTGAGGTATACTGGGAGCAGTGCTGGTTGTAAAGTCTGACAGCAGCAGGAAGGAAGGACCTGTGATACCTCTCTTTCACACACTTGGAGTGTATGAGTCTGTCTCTGAAGGAGCTGCCCAGTGCTGAGAGGGTGACCTGCAGGGGGTGGGACTCCTGCACCAGCAGTGACGACAGCTTCTCCATCATCTTGCTCTCTACCACCACCTGCACTGGGTCAAGAGGGCATCCCAGGATGGAGCTGACCTTCTTGATAAGTTTATCAAGTCTCTTCCAACCTGCTGCTGAGATGCTGCTGCTCCAGCAAACTACTCTGTATAAAATGGCTGATGCCACCACAAAGTCATAGAAAGAAGTCAGGAGTGCCCCCTGCACTCCAAAGGACCTGAGCTTCCTCAGCAGATGGAGTCTGCTCTGACCTTTCTTTTATGTTGCTGCAGTGTGATCAGTCCAGTCCAGTTTATTGTTCAGGTGTGGATGTTCACTTGTGTGCAGGGTTGTCTGTGCCTGCAGAAATCCACCACCAGCTCTTTGGTTTTCCTGGCAGGGTATACACTGCAAATACGATCACCTGTGTAAACTCCCTCGGGAGGTAGTATGGCATCATGCCAACCGCTAAAAGTTCGATGTCTATACTGCAGACTTGTTCTTTAACAGTGATGTGCCCAGGGTTACACCATCTGTCATTAACAAAACAGCCAGCCCTCCTCCTTTCTTCTTACCGCTCCATGCCATCTTGTCTGCCCGCAGCTATTGAAAGCCATCCAGATTAGCGTCTATGTCCAGGGTCAGCACAGTTAGTCAGGTCTCAGTGAGCACCATGATGCTGCACTAACTGTAGTCCCTCTGATGCTGGGTCAGCGCCGTTAGCTTGTCAATCTTGTTGGGAAGAGATCTTACATTCCCCATGATGACAGATGGGAGGACGGAGATGCTGTGCTGTGTTTTAGTTCTCGTTGAACACACTTGAGCTCTGCTTGGTCCCCTGACCTAAAGACCCTCTTTTTCTCATTGAGTAGGGCCTGCAGGTCGCTGGTAACCCAGGGTTTATTGTTGGGGTAGCAGTGTAACTCTTTAGTGGGAATAGAGTTGTCCATGCAGAACCCAATGTATTCTGAGATGCAGTCAGTAAGGCTACCAATGTCCTCACAGTGTGCATCCTGCACCAATTCTCTGCATCCTCCTCTGTGTGAAGGTCTCCGATGTGACGAGGGGTGAAATTTCACTGCGTCTCTGATGGGGTAGTATCAGTGTCTTTGGCAACTTATATAAGGAAGAAACTGCAGTTATGCGTGGATAATTGTCTGCCATTCTGTCTGTCCTACTGACTCTTCGCCACATTTATGCTAAAAAAACAGCATCTGTCACCGGCAACAAACTTTAACTCACCAAGTGTTTGTCTCCTTCCACTATGTTGTTGTTGTAGTTTCTGTCTTGTAAAAAACCACTGTGATGGTCAGCCCTCCCGACTGAGACTTCAGGGAACTTTTCCCCAGAAAACAGGCTCCCTTGCAAATTAGAGTCAGAAAGCATACTGAGGGAGTGGCTTTGTCTTTATATACATAAGGATGGAATTCTGCGGCAAAAGACAACCTCCCAAACCCAACTTGTGGTTCCTGAAAAGTTAAAGTCACTGATTTATCAGCAGCCACACAAGGAAATGGGCCATCTGGGAGCTGACAGGATGACATCTTTAGCTAGAGGAAATCGAACATTATGTGACAAATGTGTGCCGATGCCTGAAACAATAGCAACCAAATAGAAAAACAAGAACACCTCTGCAAAACATCTCTATTGATTATCTACACCTGGAGAGGAGCAAGGGTGATGTGGAATACATCCTAGTTATAGTAGACCACTTTACAAAGTTCGAGTGCAACAAGTTACCTTGTTGATCAGCAGAGCACCAAACACCTGAAAGAACAAAATAGAGACAATAAGAAAGGAAACAACAATACGCAAAAACTGACAATAAAGGCTCAGATTCCCCAGGAAGGGGAAGAATGTGCTGTGTGGATATGTAGACAGAATCAAAACACTCATCGTAACCTGCAAGCTCCAGTCAGACCCACAGCAAAACACCCTCTTAGAGTAAGAACTCAGGCTGAAAGACTTATTCAGAAAGAAAGGAACCAGCCACAATATAAGGAGTGAGACAAGACAGCAGGAGCAGGAGATGGGCCAGGATCAAGATTCTGAAGGCCAAGAACCTCAGTTGTCTGAGGAAGATGCAGGGTCTCCAGAGGACTATCATGAATTTAAGTGTCATTCCATGAGAACACGTCAACCAAGATGTATCCTTACAAATGATGAACCAATTACCAATGTTTTAGAAACGTACTGTATTTCTTGAGATGAAAAAAAGCAAGACAGTACACATAAGATAAAGAGATGAGAGTCTACTATCTGCTCCTGTAACCACGTTTCCATGAATACGGGACTCTCTGTACTCCCTTTTATTGAAAAAAGACTCAAAACTACAGAGTACCGGTCATGTTGTTTTGGGAATGGTGATGTATAATAACAAATACTGTATAATAAACTTTATTTATATTTACATAACAGTTTCCTGTTTTTGCTAGTTTGTCCAAGTTTACAAAGTGCTTTGACAAGCATGAAAAAACTGTAAAACTCAGGAAGACAATATTACAGAATAAAGACTCATCAGGCAAGCAAAACACAGGGAAGCCTAGTCTGAGGCAAAGTTAAAACAAGACGGCAGAACACAAAGTTTAAAAACCTTTTAATTAAAAGTCAATATAAGTAATTGCAAGTAAAAGGAATTAAAACAGGCAAAATTACAGAATAAAAGTAATGCTCAGCCAACAGATTGTCAAATATATCGCTGAATTTATTGTGTTTTAACTGAAATTTTAAGATTTAACGAGGTTTCAAAGCTGCTTTTCTAAAGTACAACCATTAACCAAAGTATATTTAGCTTTCCACTGAAGCCTGAACTATGTTCAGAAAGCAAGAAGTCGATAGGCAGTACATTTCAAGTAAAAACAGCCTGTCTACCCCGGTCAAACCCTCTGAGATACAACCAGCAACCTTTAGTGACCATTTAGTCACATTTAACCATGATTTTCTCTTCAATCCCTCGGTCTCCGCCTGCACCCACACTCCTCTTGTCTCGCTGAGGTTTTTCTCTCCGCCAAGATTACTGGGCCGGCCTGTAAAAACACACCTCTGCTCTTTCTACTTCTAGTCCCATTCCCTCCTATTAAGCCCTGAGAGTCCACGGCTCTGCTTGTCTTCGCTGCAGGCTATTGATCAGCGTCAGAGTTGGCCAGCTAGGACTCCTCTCCTAGAGATAGATGGGGAATGGGCCCAGCCACCAGCTTTTCATTAAGAATACACCACAGACGAATGGCAGAGAAGCGGTAAAGGGCATCAGGGCTAAGAGTCTGATAATCAAACTTGATGGTTCTCTGCCAGCCAGTCCTCTATCCTTCCTGTTGCTTTATTAGTCAGGCTGTTTGTCTGCTTTCTTGACCTATCCAGCTTGTTTTGATTGAGGGAAGTTGTGAGAAAAAGGTGCTAAATATAAAGTCACTCATCAACCTTAGGGAAGGTGTTGGGAAGATGTTATCAACAGCAAGAAAGAAAGCCGTTATTTTCTTTCTACTTGAAGGTCTATCTATTCCCATTAGACTTTGGCAAACATTTCAGTCCAGATGGGAATTTGATACTAGCAGATCAGCTTGGTGGCACTTCCATTTGAAGTCCTAAAAACATTGTGCTGAAAGGAAAAACCTAATTTCACTGCAGGGCTAATCCTTAATGACTTTGCCCATATCAGATTCTCCATTTTATCACTGCCGCCATGCCACTCAGTGCTAATGTGTTAAATAAGAATCAGAAAAAGTCACACGTCAGTCGGATAGATTCAAGCTAAAATCTTTCGCTAAAAAGCTAAAAGGTAATATCAGACAGGAGATGTGTACAGCAGGTAGACGGACATGACGTCTCCCCTTTCTGTCTGAGCACTCCAAAAAATTCCTTCAGGCCTTTTACAATATATGTTATTCACATGAGAGAAAAATACCGTTCCACCTCTTTAGTTTTACACATTTACCTTCTCTGCTTTTCACAACAGGAAGAGACATCATTATGGTGGAACAACTGGAATATTAATAACTTTTCCTAAATAAAAAGAACCCAGGAGATGGAGGAGGCAAAGAAGGAGAAGAGAAAGCGTAACAGAAACCAAGGAACAACAAGGGTGAAGTCACAGTCTGTTCCCTTGTTGATATGAGTTCCCCCTTACCACCAGGACCTGACATAGTTCAAAACCCGCCTAGTCATTAATGCAGCCGGCTGTTTTACTCTCTAATCAGAACATAAAAATTGGCGCAGATAGATATATGATACCACTTAGATCACTCACACTTATCACATTATTCTTATATGTGACCACAGTGGCTGCTATTCAAAACTTACATAGCCTTCTTTAAACAAGCACCTGCGAGCCTATCAGAATCAAGAACTGTATTACTGATGCTTCAAATAATCTGAACATAAAGTCTAAGCCCTAGTAAATAAACCAAAGTAAATGGCTGACTGAACAATGCCTAATTGAGTGAGTTTTGATGACATTTGCAAGGCAGAATACACATTCTGATTATCGGATCATCACATACATACATTAGAAATCCTTGAAATTGTAGCATTGTAGCAAAAATATATCATACGTCCACAAATAATTATATGTGTATCTTGGCCGGGAAGTACTCCTGTTGAAGAGTTAAAAAAGCAGAAAAGTGGAGTCAAGTACTCAGCCCTGCATTTCACCCTATCCTCCTTCCCCCCTCCTTCCTCCCTCTTTCTGACCAAATTGCTTTTTGCTTTTACCCTGTCGTTGCTTGGCGTAATCCTCCCTGTTGTCTTAATATCAAGTGGAGAAAAGGCGAGATAATGGAGCAACAGGGGAGGAGGAGGAGAAGAAGGAGGAGGGGGTGGGGGGACAGTGTTGCCCTGAAGACCGTCCTCCAAGGAAATAGCCCTCCCTCATGTCAAAGACAAGAATATTATTAAAACCTTCACCCTCCTCGTGCCCCCTCCTTCTTCTCCTTCCAATACATTTAACTTGCCGTACATAAAAGCTCTAATATACAGAACAAAAGCCAACACATGGAAGGAGAGCTCCAAATTTTTGTGTAATGGATGTGATGTGATGTATTACGCAGCAATGAATCAAGTCTCCGCTGCACTTTTACAAAAGGCAGTGCTTGGACCATACTGCTGACTGATGCTGTTGTTAAAGTGTGTGTCTTTGTTGTCATTGTTGTCCTGATTGGTGCTTGTGTGTGCTATGCTTATATGAAGATGGCAACAAAGCAGCAGTGATATCAGGCCGCTGTGTAGGACATTGTTTGGGTTTCTTTTTTTCACTGTTGTGTTAGTTTTAACTGCAATGGGAAACACACACACACACACACGCACACTCACTCACTCATACACACCGCAAGTAGAATCATGCTAGTGACCTAACTGTTGTGTGATAGATGATTTTAAAGGCCAAACTGAAGAAAGATTGCCAAAGAGCAATCTTTATTAAAACAGATCTCAAAACTGTGTCTTAATCAGAAGTGGCCGCTTTCTGATATTCTCAAATCTATGGAAAAAGCAATGCCAAAATGCTTCACCCCCTGCCCTATCAGAACTCCTATATCCTTCGATCTTAGGAATTCTACGGCCTTTTTAGAGTGCCTTCTTTAGTACACCCACTTCTTCTAATTGGTCACTTTTCCAAATTATCCAATAGACTGAAAGAGGAGTTGACCTGTCTCCCCCATAACTCATCTAACTTGGCTGCGGTCAACTTTATGTCTTGTCCACAAAACATAAATGTTTAAGCATCTCCCACCATTTGGCGTGCTGGCCAGCCTCAGGTTTAGTACTTTATGATGGCCTGCCGCCTGCTAACCTTTGGCACTCACACAGTTGACAAACTACTTTAGGACCCCTGGAGCTGTGAGCCTCACTCTGTCTGCATTCCTTAACTCACATGAGGAGAAACAATTAGTCATCATTCAATCTAACCTAAGTACACTCAAAAATCAGAATGTGTTGCCATCCAGATACCTCAACAGTTCTGTGACTGATCCAACCACCCAACCCTGAACTCCTCCCTAGATGGACTTTCTGGCTCTTTATGCTACATTTGTCCTTTGCGCCATCCATTACCCTGCCGATACTACACCTTCATATGAGGGCATACTTTTCACACTAAGGCAAAGCTCACACAGTAGCCCCTTTTAGCTAGAAAAGGCAGCGCATTTGCAGCAAGGTAAAGGCCGCAATGTGCCGCCCTGTCTTTCTAAAAGGGAGGTGTAACATTCCTTCTTTTCCGAAAAAACGCCACTTGGCCGCCACTGAGGTAGGCTTAAACATGTGACGTGACATGAAGCACAAAGTTCGGCTTGAACAGTAGCCCCTTTCACACAGGAGAAGACGCATAAAAGCTGCAGCTGTGGTTCGGCAATTCTCTGCCGATGGTGATTCACACAGAGCGAAGTGGTACATGTCATGATGATGATGTTGTGTTTTCAAGGTGATTCCCCTGTCAATCTCAGTAGTGGTCTAGTGGGCTGTAAATTTCTCTGTATTTAGTTGAGTGAAGAACCTGTGTAGTTAATTGAGGGTCCGATTGACACAACCCCGATCTGCGCAGCCGGCGTATCCGTTAACACTGGTTCGGTTCCCCAATAATACGGACCTGGTACTACCTCCAGAGGCAGATCAGTGCCAGAGCGAAATTTCACCCCTCGCCGCCTCCGAGAGATTCACACTGAGACGGAGGCGGGGAATTGGCGTACTAAAGCCGCACCCAAAAGCCAGTGTGAATGGGGCTAGCAAAGCAGGTCGAATTTGTCTTCAACATAATAGCTTAACATTGAACCCCATTAGAGTTTAGAACTCGGTTCTTAGCGGGGGGGCTTTTAATTTGAAAGTAGCTTGCTGCTACAACAACAAGCGGACAATGAAGACAGCTACAGAGACCGAGGAGACACAACCCAGATAGCATACGGATGTGGGCCACTTCAGGCAATGATCCGGCACCGTAGGCATTCTTCTGGCCCAGACAAAACAGATGTGAACCTAAACTGGCCCATGTAGTTAATGCTACATTTGGCCCAAATATCACAAAACAAATATGGCCCATCTTTGGCAAATATGTGGCAGAGTAGTCAATGGTTATTCTGTAAGTGAACCAAGGCTGGTCCACATGTGGCCCACCTTTGTTGAAACATATTTGGGCCAGTTTTGGCCGAAATATGGCAAGTTGGCATCGATTGATCTGGATGTGAGCCTAAAGTGGCCCACATATAAGGTAGCACACGTGGCTATGGAAGCAGTGAGAGAACTGAAGACTTTTAGGCCTGAACTGCCTTCTGTTCTCCACTATGGAGGTGGGTGAGAGGAGAATTTTAGCTAAGCCAATGTCTATCATGAACAACACCCTTCATCCCCATGTGCAGGTCTGTTGCACCCATGATACAAGGAAAAACACCACTGTTCATAATAATAATAATAATAATAGATTTAACAAATTCATCCTTCGTCTAGATGTGAACTTGCGTCTGGAGGCTCCGTGCACACAGCGAGGGGCGAAGCAGGAGACCCAGAGATCCAGTCCCAGCTACGGAGACCGGGGAAAAGCGACAGCAGAAGTCCAGGAGCTCCCGCGCTGAACACCCGCAGACCCCACCAGCAACGGCGGAGCAGCGACCATCCAACATCGCTGCGAGCCGGGAGAGACCACAGCAGCAGAGGAGAGCAACAACGGAACCAGGTGGTGAGTAACCCCAAGGTTGTGGTGGAGGGAGGACCAGCGGAGCAGCAATGGACAGCCCACAGAACATCGAGTATGTCTGCTTATAAGTTGTTATGCTAACAGCTGATCAGTGAGGCTAACAGCTGAGCGGTGAGGCTAACAGCTGATCAGCGGAGAAAGTGAGTCCATGGAGCCAGTTCTTCAGGTGTGCAGGCTTCAAAGGCAGTAGCACAGCCTTAGAGCTTGTAAAGACAACTTGGCTTTCTTCTTTTACCAGAAAAAAAGCCGTTTTGTCATGGGTCGAGAAGCGGCGATACTCATGCCAGCGTCCTCTCGCATCCGGGTTGCCATGGAGAAAGTTAAATAAAGTTCATAAAATATAGTACATCTGAGAGAAAAAAAATATTACAACACAACAAGCGGATGGTGAATTCTGAGAGTCGTTACAGAGTCTGATTAGTCTGACAAGTCTGACACTCTTTAATACCAGCAGGAATTACATATAGTAGGCCTAGTCAAGTTTAACTTTTTTCTCTTATTGCAGTATATGTATATATTATCTCTCATATCTAAGAGTATAAATCATGTGCCTAGTTTGATGAATTTGTTGTTTGTTAATGAAACTTTCTCTGATATGGGCTCAGTAATATCTTCCTCATCTGAGATGTTAAATTTTACAGGTCGTCATTGCAAATGAGAACTAGTTCTCAGTTGACTCACCTGGATAAACAAAGGTTAAATAAATTAATGAATTCATAAAAAAATAAATGTTAAGTCTTACAATAACATA
This sequence comes from Sparus aurata, assembly GCF_900880675.1. Lineage (NCBI taxonomy): Eukaryota > Metazoa > Chordata > Actinopteri > Spariformes > Sparidae > Sparus > Sparus aurata. Next base: position 4,410,506 of record NC_044205.1, on the reverse strand, counting down.
ATGACCAACAATGTCTTTCAGTGTTTTCTCTGATTTGAGTATATGCACAAAATGCACAACATGAATGCACATAAAAAAATAAGCTCCAGCTCATAAACAGCCTACACTGTAAACCCGAACATTCAAAGTAATTAAACATATTGAGTACTCAAAGTTTTGGAAAAAGTTCTACTAATTAATTATGTCAAATTGGGGTAACATGTTGTTCCTTTTTTGAGTAATTTTAACACATCATTTTTGATTAAATTGAACTATTTTGTGTATAGGTATGAATAACTTAAAAACATCACTTAAGACAACTTAATAGAATTAAGTAAATACATGCTAAGAATGATAAAGTCCTGTTATTTCTATTGTTTTAAATAGGGATGTTTTGAAAATAAACTTATTGGGGCAAATGGTCTGAAATGCATTTGACATTTGTGGAAGACAAAATGTATTCATTTTACTAAATTTTTGGTATTTTAATTGGCATCAGTTTTATGTAGCCTATAAATTTCTACTTAAGTGTTGAGCAGCTGCAGGGACAATTCTTTATTCCGAGTTAATTTCTGATTCACCCTCCGAAGCAGAAGGCGGCGCTAATGCGCATACTACACTCATTCCTTACCGCTCAGAAGAAGAAAAGTTTTAACGTAGACGGTTGGCGGCCGGAAGCAACAGGAGGCAGAAAGTTCGACCTACGCGGCAGCAGTCAGGACTTACTGTAAGTTTTGAATGTTAGTATTTATTCACTTTTACTTATTTAACGCCATGGATTGTAATAAAGTATTTTTACAGCAGAGGCAAAGCTCCACTAGCCACCATGGTGCTAGCTAGCGAACCAATTACAATGAATGTAATGGCTAGCTGCTATAACTAGCGAGCTAACATTAGCTAACCTAGGTTACAACCTAATCTTTCAGAGGATCCAAGCTCACAAACAGTATATTTTGATATGTGATGAATGTATTTCCCATCATTGCATCTCTCTGTTCCAGTTTCAAGAAGTTAAGACAGAGTTAAGGAAGATAACTGGAGATATGATAAAGATACCAGGTAATCCAATGAATGAATTCTTCTATCAACCACCACTCCCCCCTCTCTAAATACCAATAACTTCATTTTTTTTTCTCAGACCACTGTGTGGTAATGCGGTAACCCTAAATTATACGCACTCCCACATACACATATCATCGTTTATTCTACTTGCCAGTTTGGTCAAAATAAAATTGCCGTATTCAATTCAACAAGCCATAAATGTGTTCTGTTCATACATACCATCTTTCTATTGATATTTAACCTTTTGCACTGCACAGATAATATTTTACTTAACTTTGTATTTGCTTGCAAAAAAAGATGATTGGTCGAATGTGTCCAGAATTTAATTCAAGGTTTGTCTTAAAAACCTGTTAAAAACTAAAAGTTTACTTGAGCTATTTTCCATCTATAGACGTTATATGAAACAAATTGTTTTGAGGAAAACATGTTGTCATTTTAAAGCAGTGATAGCTGTAGTCTGTGATAATATTTTGGTAAGCTAATAGTAATTTACTTGTTGTTGTATTAAGTAGTAAGTGTAAGCAATTCTGTTTTAAAAGTATTAGATGTTGGTCTAAACTTTGTAATCTTTTTCTTTGCCTTTTAGGTTGCTGGTTCCAAAATGATCTGGACGTGTAAGTTGTGCACAGCTTCTTTCACCTCCAGAATACAGTTATTTAGACAGTACAGGCTGCAGCACAGCCACTATAACAGAATCAGCCCTCTTCCACGTCTCTATACTGATTGCATTTATACATTTCCCCTCATTAGACAGATGATAGAGACCAAATTTTCCCTACGGCTACAGACCATAGTGATGTCCTGCCCAGCAGTGAACAAGCTCATGGACCTCTGGCCTGCTCTCAAAATAGAATCTGAGGTAATATGGATCAGCTCTCTCTTTTAAAGTTAAAATTGTGGTTCTTACTCATTTGGCCGCTATTTTCTGCTTCATAAATGTGTGCTGGATTCTTCAAATTGAACTGTTTTTTAAGTGTTGTTGCTGTATTCTCCTGCTGTTATTTCGATGTAGTTGTATGCAGAGGGTGAGTGTTTGATGAAGCTGCTTTACTCCAGCTCACTTTGCTTGTAATCAATCCCATCTTTCATTTTTGTCTGAACAGAATGAGGCTGAGCAAGCAGATATTGGGTCAGTGATCAGACATAATATCAACTATAGCTTCAGATTAATTGTAATTAAAAACAGACTATGGATTTAAGTTTTGAAAGAAGTCAACACAATATATATCATTAATCACAAATTATATCATTTTACAGGGCCTTTTTTGTTTGGTCTCCTGATACCGTTTTGTATTTTGTACTTCACTGCCACCATATTCAGTAACCACAGTACTGCTTTACTGAGTCAACAAAATATGTTTTTTCGTTTATTTCTTGAAGGGCCACAAGAAGATGAGCCATGATGTTGGACCCAGGCAAGATTTTTTTGGAGCTTCTCCACTGTTCCACCTTTTTCAGTCGTTCCACTGATTTGGCCTGAGTTTGTTTTGTTGTCTCACAGGTTAAAAAAAAATAAAAAATCATAGTCCTCTTCTGTTTACCAGTTGTTTCTCGTGCCTGGTCATTTCTTCAATCCTTCAGTAGGTTTCTTCATCTTAGACCCCCAGATGAGTCTCAACAAGACTGGACCTCTGCATGTCACCATTCAACACAGTATCTGGGGGTACCATAATGGCATGTAGCCACAAATTCAGACCAGTTCTGGTTTATTGTATTTGTTCATATTTTACGTAAAACTTTATCATGGTTTGGTTGTGACTCCTTATGTGCAGGCTAGACAAGTTCATAGACTGTAAACAGAATAAAAATGCACAGTGGCCCACATTTGGGTGAGTGCTGGTTTATTGGGTCTCTTCTTGGCTGACATCTGGCAGTGTGTTGGTTTGGTCGTGGCCCACTTCTGGCAAACAACTCTGGACCACCCAAGTGCCATCATTCCATGTGGTATGTGGGCCAGAATAAAAACTGATAGTGGCCCACATTCGGTTGAGTGCTAGGTTATATGGTCTGTTTTTGGTTGACATCTGGCATTGTGATGGCTTCCCACTAAACATTAGACGTCTTATGGACGTGCAGATCATGTCAATATTGCATCCGTTAGTCCAAGACCAATTCTGGACCTCTTCACGACAAACTAGGTCCACAATTTGGACGTCTAATCATGAGCCCACTTGGACGTCAATATGCAGTTGAACATTTGAACGTTGGGCTAGGTCACTTTTTTGGAAGTCTAAGACAGGTGCAGGGAATTGACATGATGTAAGTAATTTATTTATTATTATTATTATTATTATTATTATTATTATTATTATCATCATCATAGGAGTAGTACTAGCAGTATGGACATGATTATTTTGGAATTAAACATTATTTTTGAATAAAAGTAATGTTTTTGTTTGTTTACATTTTCCTGTTTTTCTTTTCTAAAACAGTGTAATTCTGTTTAATACAAAAAAAATATATATACATACAGTCAACGCCATTGTGATTGGCTGAGGCATTGCGTCATTACAACGTACATCCTAATAGCCACTCCCATTGGCCCAGGTTTTTGTCTTCGTTTGAAGCAATTGGCCGCTCGGCTCTGTGCACCATTGACCTATACAACAACTTACAGCAGTCCGAAAATCAGCGTCCACTAAATTGCAGGTAAGTTCAGTCAGCTCATAGACCAATAAGTTAATTTTATGTTCATTTATGCATTTATAGCGATTGCCGTTTTAGCTTTGTTGTGTTAATCTACTTCAAATCTGTTGTCACTATAATTAGCATTACATCTGCTAACGTTAGCTTTTGAACACAACCAACTTTGTTTACAACGAAGCCGGCGAAAAATCAATACATAGAGTGATGTGCTTGAGCCGTGGGCTGTTACCCAACCATCGTCGGCAACAGGAGCCCCCAGTGTTAACGAGCAGGAGGGCCATTGTGGTGAGCTGGGAAGCAGGTGTTAGCAGCGGATGTTAACCGCTACCGCTCGTCGAAGTTAGCATAAAGCTACCTCATCACAACGGCCATCATACTTGTTAAGTTACTGGTCAAGGCTTTTTTGTCGGTGATGGCCGTGTATGGGTCCGTGGCTCCAGCGCTTCACTCACACTGTAGTTATTTTTCTTTGCGGTGCTGCTGCTGACAGAGACGTGCCTGCACTTGCTAACATCTGGGAGAGCTAACGGGGCTAGCAGCACAACAAAACAAAACAAAGCAAAATACTAATATACAGGCGGGAGGAGGGGGAGCTTCAGACACAACCATGTGGGGGTTCCCAGCCAAATGCAATGTGCAATGGAGTTCTGAGTTCAGTATTGTAAAGCTTTAGTTGGGTGTTTCTAAATCAGTCTTATCCTTTTGTCAGGTGGTGTTTGGTCCTCTTTTGAAAGTGGAGTGGGGTTTCCAGCCCTTTGGGAGCCACCTAAACAAGGTACAGATTGTGACCTCATGCTCCTTTGCACAAACCCAGTCAAATAAATTGTAAGACTAAATTGACTTATACTGCATCTGTGTCTACAGATGGCTATGAAAATGAGAGAATGGCGAAAACACCTAAGAGACATGGATGAACTTCTACGTTATGACAGCGAAGATGTACATCAGAGCATTGACATTAATATCGATGTTGTGGCTGGGAGTTGTAGCAGTGTGCCTGGGACCCCACGCAGTTTAACAAGTGACAGCGTTCCTGAGACATCACATGGTTTTGATTTTTACACTGATGTGGACTGTTTGTCCACTGACTCTGAATATGAACCAAATGATGATGAAGCCGAAGTGATCAGCAGCCTTGATGATGACCTGAGACAGTGGGCTACAGACAAAGGGAATGTGTGTTTGAAAATTAACCATTTATGTGTGGAGAAAAAAAAGCCAGATTTTTGTTTATTTTCACAAGATGAATCTGGTAAGCCCTTTAATTTTTCTGTGTTCAGTTTGATTTTTACCCCAGTGTTCACACTTAAAAAATAAATAAATAAATACAAATATATATATGTGTTTAATTGTTTTATATTTTAATTGTTCTTATGTTTGTACATAGTCACTCAGGACTAACCCTATTTTTGTAGTACAGACCAAAGAGGTGTAATTTTATTTATTGTATTTTACCACTTTGTTTTTTTCAAACTTAATTGAGGGTAATGCTGCCTGCTGTTAAGTAGTAGTAGCCTAGTAACTAGTATTTCTCAACTGAATCCTGGAGATTGGATTGTGATTTATTATTTTTAACAGCATGCCACCTTCTGAAATGGGACTACATTTATGCATAGAAACTAGAAGCAGTACAGCATAAAAACAATGTCTAATATGAGTTCTAATTTGACGTTGAAATGACGTCCACAAAGACCATATTTGGACTAGAAATAGCTCCTGTACGGAGGTACTGTGGATGTCATAAATGGACGTTAAGTGTATGTCGAAAAAAAGACGTCGTCTGGAGTAACAGTCTGCACCTTGAGGTGACCAAAATAAGACGTGCAAGAATGACTTGGAAAAGACGTCGTTTGGACGTCTCTCTGCGCAGTGGGTTGGTTGTGGCCCACTTTTGGCAAACAGAAGCGGAGCGCCCAAGTGCCATCATTCCATGCGGTATGTGGGCCAGATGAACATGTCAGGTGTGGGCCAGATATGGGCCAGAAGAATTTTGCTATCTGGGCCACATTCGGTTGAGTGCTAGGTTATATGGTCTGTTTTGGCTGACATCTGGCATTGTGATGGCTTGGTTGTGGCCCACTTTTGGCAAACAGAAGCGGAGCGCCTAAGTGCCATCATGCCATGTGGAATGTGGGCCGGATGAACATGTCTGATGTGGGCCAGATATGGGCCAGAAGAATTTTGCTATCTGGGTAGCATCTCCTGGATCTCAACGGCTGTCCAGTAGCTCATCTTGACGTCCGTGGATGAAGTGATGGACTGACTGCTGTGATCAGCTGTTTCTTGGTTTTAAATTTCCCCGGCTGTGGGTCGCACAACTGTGCAGGTCATCGACACCGTTGTCCATCTCACGCAATTGCTGGCACATGACGACTTGGATTTAGATAGCAATAGAGATGGAAAAAGTGTACCCTCCGAGGCGTCAAATTGGCGGACCAAAACAGACCATCAATTTACCGCCTTCTACCACCTAGCTGCAAAAAGGACAGCCAAATTGGCAGCTTATTGCCCAGTATAAAAACGGCTAGTGTCCTCTTGTGGATTAGCAGGTCTGTTACATGCTTTGGTGTGAGAAGCAACTGCAGTACAGCTCTGCGCTCCAGCTGGAACGCACCCTAATACATCATACAGACACGTGTGTGCATGTTTATTTCCTGTTTTGGAGTTTTATTTAGGCCTTTACTCTGTGAATGAAGTTTAACACAAGTGATAGAAGCATGATGTGTGTGTCTAACCAATCAGCAACATGTAATACACAAACATTTGTCCTGAGAGATCCTGGGTCTTTCGAGGATATTGTTTTCTGTTGCAGTATTATAGCCCAGGCAGGGAGGATCAGTCACTTCAGCCACCCCTATCAACAGGTTTCAGCAAGCTGAGGGTTCTTCTTGCAAGAAATCATGTAGAAAGATGAACCCACAAGAAAAGGTCTCTGCAATTTGCACAAGGCACAGCTTTAATGTCAAATGTAATGCCGCCTACACAAGTGAGACGTCACTAGCTGTGTGAGTCATGGTGCCAAAATATCTTTTACCTAAGCAGCTACCATAATCTTTTAGAAACACTTTTTTAAGAACATTAACGATAACTATTGCATAACAGGCAACATTGGTGGTTATTAAGAACACATTTAAAAACAGTTTACTTTGGCTGATGGTCTCAAACACACTGTATCTAGCATGCTGGGAAACTCCACCCACTCACCCCCCAACATACTACAACATGTTTTTGGCCAGGCGACAAAGCCCATTACAGGTTGTAGGACATATGATGGGAGCAAAGGAGGAAGTCAGGTGAGATTGAGAGACAAAGCACACAGAGGGAGGAGTTCAGCATGGATGAGCTGGGGAGCAGAACATCAGGCGAACTCTGGCCAAAATGCAATCTAGGCTTTTTTTGCGAATGTTTATGAGTCAAACCTTCGTTTAAAAGCATAATTACGACGAAAGAGGCACTTTTAAGATTTACCATATTTTCATTTTCGGGTCAAATTCATTTTCATTGGAGTGCTACGGGCACTTTTACGATAGCATCAAAATCTCTATTTTTAAAACACTAAGAAGGCTCGACACAACATGAAACTTTGCTTGTAGTATCACCAGGGTCGCTACACATGAACACGAGCATTGAGAACATTGTTTGTGTTCACAGAGTTTACTAAAAATAAAGTTTTAGAACAACTTAGCAGTAGCTTGTAGCTTGTAGCTAGTTCGCCGAAAAGTATTGATCTTAGAATGCAGTGTAACTTATACGAGAGTTAAGGTGGACCACTACTGTCTTCCGGCAACATCTATCCACGCGAGATCTCACGTGACTTTTCCGGCTTTTGATTTTAGTATTGTTTCTTATATGAGGCTCCTTTTTCAACTTCAAGGTAAATATTGTTTTTTGCGACAAAACAACAAATTATTCATGCATTTATATGGAACTAAGCTTAAGGAGCGTTCCACCTTAACTGTCCTCCAGGTTACGTCACATTCATAGATCGATACTTCACTGGCAGGATGGTGACGAGCGGAACAAGCTACTGCTAACATGAGTTGTTCAAAAACCTTCTTGTTCACTATTCACCTAACCTTGATGATGAAGCTCCCCTAACCTGAGCCACAAACTCATTTTAACCCAAACAATGATCATTCCCCAAACACTTTTTGGTGTAGATCACATAGAAGCAGCATTACAGCAAGGATGGAAATCTTTCCAGTTGGTAGTCTCTTCCTGTCTTTTTTTTTTATATAAAAATGGATATTTTAATTGTCTTGTTGATGTTTTTGTTATGGTCTGTTGCTCCAGTATAAATACGTTGTGTAATATTGTGAGTGTGATCTGTGACAACCATCTTTGACGTAAAAGTGTTAAATGTTGAATAGTGTCTAACTCTAGTTAATGTGTTCAATGAGATCAGTGGTCAGTGTAACAACATCAAGTCTGCATCCTGCTAGATATGTTTATGTGTCACTGTGACCCAGCGGTTACCTAGAAAACAGTGTGGGTGCCAATGACCTGCAGCTCTCACTTAAGTCTTCACAAAGACACCACGCACGCACGCACACTCTCACACACTCTCAGACACTCTCACACACTCAGCTGGACCACAGTGCTGCTGGCTCAGGTCTCAAGGATAGCAAGTGAACCCCCTGCTTAAAATGAGATCCACTGTCTGCATACCAATAGAATGGCCTCAGGGCGCACCGTGTATGTGTGTGTGTGTGTTTTTACTTTACAGTGTAAGAGACTGCCCAGAGAGCAGAGAAAACTATTGATGGTGTGATTCAGAAGAAGTCAGTAGATACCTGTGGTTAAAGTGGCATCCAGCGTCCCCAGGGGCCCCTGAGGGTGTCAGAGATGGGTAGGTGTCAGTGTGGTGGGGTTGCTGGAGGTTGTGCTGTGGTTATTGTTCATGACACATGCCTTGTTACTTTTTTTTACAGCTTGACCTCAAGTATGGTACTTCTTTTCATATTTTAAGCATAATTCTTTTTTGTGAAAACACTTAATGTGACGCATACTGAGACTTTAGGCTGTAGTTTAAAGTAAGAAGTAAGTAAGATTCAAATCAGTGCCTGTTTCACTTAAATGTATATCAAATATATGTTTTGCTGAGAGAATGAAGATTTGACCCACTGTTGTTCATTTCATTAAAGCTCTAACTCTTCTCCTTTCTAAACCCGGGGAGGTTTCCTAGAGCTCCAAAAGTCTGTCCTCTTTATTATTCCTCATTAAAATGTTATCCACCCTGACCAGTGTTTCTAATATGAAAAGTTAAAGAGATCATCAGAATTTTGTATGATTTGACTTGACTTCCCTGACTTACAGCTGGGACCCACAGTAACTTGGAACTTGCTTGAGACTTGGTGATTAAGACTTGAGACTTGCTTGTGACTTGCACATGTGACTCCTATCCCTGGTATAGACATATTTTGCCAGAAGGATAACATATCTCATCTGACCTGGGAACGCATCAGAATGCCCCAGGAGGAGCTGGAAAATGTTGCTGGGGAGAGGGACATCTGCAATACCCTGCTTAGCCTGCTGCCACAGCAACTGATTCTTGTAAATCCTACACAGTGGAACTTTAAGGCTGGTTCAGGTATTTTATGGTGTCAAAGAGTTGAGATCTATACACACTGGCCATATACCATTGGTAAGTAAAAGGACATTATACTTAGTTCTAACAAGTGATTAAGAAGTATATAAAAGCTCTGCTATTTGCATATTGTATTAATAATTAGATGTGTACTGGTTATTGCCATGATTACAATGCAGTTACAATGAAGTAATAATGATGTTATATAAATGAGAAACAGTTACAAAATCGAGTGAAGAGATTAATCAGACAAAAGTAATATACAAGTTTAAGTGTGGTAAAGGTTGAGATTTCACAATGAGTTTGCAGAAAAAGAGGAACAACAGTTGACTGACAACAGCACAGCATCATGCCTTATAAGGACGTAAGCAAAATCTCCCTTTAGTGGGGCAAAGGCAAAACCAGAGTCTGTGATGTACTACAACAACACGAAGTACGGCGAGGACGTCCCGGACCAGATGGCAAGGGCGTACTCCATCAAAGGCGATACGCGATGTTGGCCAGTTGCAATCTTCTATAACATCCTTGACCTGGCTGGGATCAATGCCTGTATCTTGTTCAAGGAGTGCACCAGCAGCAGGAGAGCCCAGGAGGAAAGTCCTGCAGCAGCTGGCAGAGGAGCTGAGGGCAGAATACATGGAGGGGAAAGGGGCCGCAGCAGTCGGCACAAGGTGGGCAGCAGTGGAACCAACCACTGCAGCAGCAGCAGACACGGAGATGGAGGCAGTGCCCCAGCTAGCAATTTATTGTTCTAAAAACGTTCTGAGAATGTTATCAAGAATGTTCTTGTAATGTTTTCAGCGGGAAGTTTTCATCAAGTTCCCAGAATGTTCGAGGATAAGGTTCTCTAAGAACATTCCAAAAATGTTTTGTGATAACCTCCTTAAAATGTTCAGTGACAACATTGCTTGAACGTTATGCCCTAATGTTCTTGAAAACGTTCTCAGTGGGAAGTTTTCGTTAAGTTCCCAGAATGTTCGAGAATAACGTTCTCTAAAAACATTCCAAAAATGTTTTGTGATAACCTCCTTAAAATGTTCGGTGACAACATTGCTTGAATGTTATGCCCTAATGTTCCAGCGGGAAGTTATCAAAAAATCGACTTGCATTTACACAGCGCTTTTTCCAGTACTTGCCACATTCATCTATTCACACACAAATGGCAGAGGCTGCCATGCAAGGTGCTCACGGCACATCAGGAGCAATTTGGGGTTCAGTATTTTCCTCAAGGCCACTTCGACAAATGTTTTGCAGTAACTTTTCATTAAAATATTTAAACATTAAAACATTATGACAACATTCCCACTTCATCTTAAGACAAAAATGTCCTCAAGGATCACTGATCGTTTCCTTAAAGGAGAACTTCGGTCGATTTAAACATGCAGCTTCATTGCTCAAGCTACCCTTGACTTGCCAGTACTGAAGACGCAAACACATTTGGTCAAACCATTACAGAGCTCCGTGAACGCAGATTTAGCATTGAACGCTAACAGCATGGGGTCAGAACTTTACACTGTGTTTTAAGCGTCTTAACATGCTCCACATCTCACACCAAAAGTTATGCAACATCAGCAGACACCTTAGCACACAGCACTGTAGCGTGTATGACTCAAAATGAATAAAAAATAGTTAAGACAGTGTGTTTGTGCAAGGAGCTACTTACCTGTTTGTTGATATCCGCGTCTTCCGGTAGCTAGACCAAACTAGTCAATCCGTCGAGCGTGCGCTTACTCCCTCACTGGCGGAGACGGAAACGTATTCCAGCATATTCGTGTTTCTGTTCATAATGTACACGTCCATGTTACAGCCTGTCATGAGCCATGAGCCTTACAATAGCCTGTTAAGCCTGTTAAGTGCACACTCGGTGGATATGCTAGTTTGGTCTAGCTACCGGAAGACACGGATGTCAACAAACAGGTAAGTAGCTGCTTGCACAAACACACTCAGTGCGTTTACATGCACAGCTTAGTCAGATTACAGCCATAGTTCGACTATGCTGCTCAGTCGGACAACTGCAATTATCCGAGTATACATGCCAGTGAGAAAATCGAATTACTGGCCAAAAGCATGTCATACTCCGGTACGCTAGGTGGCGCTGTACCCATTTCAACTAGTGTTAACGCGCATCTCCGGCTGACCTCTTTACGTCACCAGCTGCCTCTGCATTCAAGAAAGATGGCGTACGAAGAGCGAGACGAAGCTACATCTTTGTACACTTCGTATATGGTGTACATGATAATTACACAGACTAGGGGCACTCTGGCGCTCTTTCTTGCCGTGATTTCGGAGGAAAGACGCCGCCGCCGCCGTCCGTCTACTTCCGGCTCACGGCCCCGGGGAAAAATCTCGCGCCTGCGCAGAACGCAAAATCCGATCCGATCCGCTGGAAACGTATACATGCAGGAGTAATGCGACTTTCAATCGAATAATCTACGTAGTGTAATTCGACTATGAGAAATCCGATCCGGTCCGATTTTAGTCAGACAAAGGTGTATACATGCATCTTAAAAATCCGTTCATAGTCAGACTAACCCAGTAATTCGGTTTTCTTGAGTGTCATGTAAACGCACTGACTGTTTTAACTACTTTTTTATTCATTTTGAGTCATACACGCTACAGTGCTGTGTTGTAAGGTGTTGTAACTTTACATTACGTTACAGCTTTATGTTGTGTGATGTTGAATTTTCCATTCTAATATGTGATAACGCTGTGTTTATGGTCTGAATAGGTTTAGGCACAATAACCACTTGGTTAGGGCTGGGAAGGCATCTTTTTCTGGCTGAAAACAACCAGTTTTGTCGCTACGAATTTGGCTGGTAATTATCCTGAGGTCTCCTTGAAAATATCCAGTGGTTTCACACTTGTTAAAATGTTGAAACACAGTCTCAAGGGATAGGGTTAGGGTTAGCAATGATCAGTGGTCACTGGCTTGGCAGTCTTTTTGCCTAGCTGTAACTAACCAATACCCTTCCACCCCTCGACCTGAAAGTCAGCTCATAAACATGCAATATGATCATGACACATATAACGTTAATTAATCTGATACTTGTGAAATTTTCAAATTTGAACATTTGCAGAACTTTTAACTGTCACAATTTCATCCTGGAGATTGCGTTGAAATTGGAGTAGGCCCTGAATACAATAAAACATGTTTAGTGTGAAAAAGCCATTAACACAAATTTGAAATGCTACCCTGGCCATATTGTATGTGCTTTTGAAATGGTCCCAAACAGCAGCTTGACAGCTTCCTGTCTATCAAATATTAGCTGCTACAGGAAAAAAGAAAATGTTTGCAACATTTCAGATGCCGTTCAAATCTGTTTTGAGCATATTCTCTGTCTTTCTATCTATTTACATCCCTTTTAGACAGGATCAGGAAGATTACTTGAAGATGCAGCATTTTTTCTGTTTTTCTGACCTTTCTTTGGCAACAGGAGGCAGTGAAACATACACATAGGAAAAGGTCAGTCTTGTCAGTGTCACCTGGGCATTTCCTCTAACAGTAGGAAGCAACACTGACCGGTAAGCCTGCAGCAGCCCATCCCTTCCCATCCTCTCCCTTTCTGTTTTTCCCCTCTACTCTGTTTTAAGACCAAACATGCCTCTGTTTGCTTATCTTTTAGGTGAAAATGAAAGAGGAAAGGAGCAAGGAGGGAGAAATATATTTCTGATGCAATATCCTGCACAGGGCAATGTGATATTGAGGATGTTATGGGAAAATATTTCCAATACTTTCAGCAAACACTTTCTTTCTTCCCCATCTGAAAAGCCTTGTATGCTGTGTTACCTTGGACATTTTCCCACATGGACCAAACATTAGATTGTGACTATAGACTTTTTTGAATAGAGTATTGTGGTAATATTTCAGGGTGTTTGAGGTCTTAATATGCCGAATCCGCCCTGCCGACTGCTGATTGAGAGGAGCTCTCTGGCGCTTTAAAGCTAAATAACTGCTCTGCCGAGGGCACTGTCCATATTTTTGAAATTCTGGGAGAGCATGATTTGGAGTGTTTCACAGTCATTATCTTTGACCTTTCTGGTTTGAACCTCTCTAGGTTTTTGATTGGTGGAAAAGCTTCCAAGTCACAGCACACCAGGAGGCTGATTTTACGCTGCAGACTGATTTCATACTAACTGGAAATGTGATCAAATTGTCCTCTGTGGATAACTTCAGTCACAAAGAGAAATATACTGCTAAACAAAGCAGCTTCTCCGCATTGTTTCAAGTCACATGGTTCATATATAATGTGTCATTGAAAAGAAAAAAAAAACATTATGCAAATACATTTTAAATTAATTGATGTGCCTGTGTTGATCAACAAATAAACCTTTATTTGCAATCAAACCATACCTACAGAAACGGAAAAGGAAAGTCAAAACTAAAAGCTGTGTAACAGTTCCTTGTCCAGATGGAAAATAAAATCAGAATAATACTTATGGAATAATTTACTGCGAATGCAAAATGAGGCTTTGTATAAAACTGGCAACACAATTGCCGAATTTATGTTGGCAAAAATGGCAATGGCAAAGATATACGTAAAAAGTAAAGTTGTGAAATGTCTATATTGTACTATATTGTAAACTACTTCAAACTATTCTTAGATTATTTACAGATGCTTGATATTTTCTGAACAATATTTGTTGTATTTGCACTACATATTTGACTAATATTAACTGTAAATTAAAATTTAGATAGAAATATAGTTATAAGGACTTCCTTATGGCAAAGCATCGAAATCAACTGGCTACCGTGCCCACCAGGTATAATGGAAGTGAAAGATTTTGATAACTTTTCATCTTCAAGGTCTGAGGATGATACTGACTGAATGTGTAGTCTGTGGTGTTAAATCCGAGGGGGAGTTCGTTAAAGTACAAGGTATGACAATGGGCGAAAATGGCGGCGTCTGGTCATGATACAGTGCCTTGAAAAAGTATTCACCCCCCTTGGCATTTTTTGTGTTTTGTTGCCGCACAACCTGGAATTAACATTGATTGTTTGAGGATTTGCATCATTTTATCTACAGAACATGCCCACAACTTTAAAGATTATTTATTTTTTTTATTGTGAAACAAACAACAAATCGGACAAAATAACAGAACAAGTCAATGTGCATAACTATTCACCCCCCTAAAAAGTCAATACTTTGTAGAGGCACCTTTTGCGGCAATCACAGCTCCAAGTCGCTTTGGATAAGTCTCTATGAGCTTGCCACATCTTACCACTGGGATTTATGCCCATTCGTCCTTGCAAAACTGCTCCAGCTCCTTCAAGTTGGATGGCTTGTGCTTGTGAACAGCAATCTTTACGTCTGACCACAGAATTTCTATGGATTTAAGTCTTGGCTTTGACTAGGCCATGCCAACACATTTAAATGTTTCCCCTTAAACCACTCAAGTGCTGCTTTAGCCGTGTGTTTGGGGTCATTGTCCTGCTGGAAGGTGAACCTCCATCCATCTTTCTCTCAACTCTGACCAGTTTCCCAGTCCCGGCTGCTGAAAAACATCCCCACAGCATGAAGCTGCCACCACCATGTTTCACTGTGGGGATGGTGTTCATTGGTTGATGTGATGTGTTGGGTTTGCGCCAGACATAGTGTTTAGTCTCATCAGACCAGAGCACCTTCCTCCATACATTTTGGGAGTCTCCCACATGCCTTTTTGCAAACTCAAAATGTGCCATTTAGTTTTTTGCTGAAAGTAATGGCTTTCTTCTGGCCAAGCCCAACTCTATGGAGCATACAGCTTATTGTTGTCCTATGTACAGATATTCCAGTCTCTGCTGTGGAACTCTGCAGCTCCTCCAGGGTTACCTTAGGTCTCTTTGCTGCCTCTCTGATTAATGCCCTCCTTGCCCGGTCTGTGAGTTTTGATGGGCAGCCGTTTCTTGGCAGGTTTGCTGTTGTGCCATGTTCTTTCCATTGGTTATGATAGATTTGATGGTGCTCCTGGGGATCATCAATGGCATCATGGCAGTGTTTGGTTAGTGGTGCCTCTTGCTTAGGTGTTGCAGCCTCTGGGGCCTTTCAAAAAAAGGTGTGTATATGTACTGACAGATCATGTGACACTTAGATTGCACACAGGTGGACATCATTTCACTAATTGGACTAATATGGAGAATAAAATTGGACTGTTTGCAGATTATATTATGTGTTTTATCCCATTTGGAACAGTTATTACTACGGGATATAAAATAAATTAAAGCTGCAAGCAGTGATGAACAGCCCTTGCTCCACGCATGTCAGGTCGTGGCCACGTCGGAGGGCACACAGCTGTTACTTGCATGTCATGTTGTAGTGTATGATGGGGAGAAAACAACCTGTAAATGTCATCTAAATTGGATAATGTTTGTCTGACTTCCTGTGTCCAGTGGGTGGCGCTATGATATGAGTCAGCATTATGCATAGACGTATTCAGGGAAACACCATCTACATGTTTGAGCAATTTGGTGTAGATGGGAAATAGCATGTAGAAGTTATAAGGACTTTGTGTTTTATGTCGTAACATCAAAATGAACCGCACCACCAAGCCCACCAGGTATGATGTAGGCGAAAGCTTTTGATAACTTTTCATCTGTAAGGTCTGAGGATGATACTGAGTGAATGTGAAGTCTGTGGTGTTAAATCTGTAGGTGAAAATTAAAATGGCGGACTTCCTGGTGGACTGACAGTTTTGTGAGTTTTGGGGTATGTTCAGACGTCAAAAACTGCGATCAAAACTGTGGAAGAAAAATAATAATCCCTACAGATTCAATAGGTCCTCACACTGGTCAGTGCTCGGGCCCTAATAAATACAAATATGCTATCTCATTCCTTAGGGGTCAGACAGATCAAATTTACCTATCAAAACACCATTCAATCTGGGCATACAATGTACCACTTAAGTTGATAAGCTAATAGCTGCAATGATCCTGTAATCAACTCAGTGACAAAATTAATTAATAGATGGTCAAGGTTACCAATTTCCATGATAGGTCATATAAATATTCTCAAGATGAATGTTCTCCCAAAATTTCTTGACCTATTCCGGTCGATTCCTCTCAGTCCTCCTACTCATTTATTTACAAGACTGAAAAGCATGTTTTGTAAGTTGATCTAGAATAATAGAAGGGCTAGACTTTACTTATCTTTGCTTTATCGCCCCTAAGAAAGAGGAGGTCTGAGACTTCCGAACCTTCAGTGGTATTATTGGGCAACCCAACTTTCTACTGCCTCCTGCTGGTTTGTACTAGGAACATCATTATCCTGGGTACGCACTGAGAGATACAATACATCTCCTCCGCCTCTCAACTCATATTTGTACTCAACTAAACTAAAAGAACTAATACAAAACAGGTATGGTATGAGGTACGTAAACATAGAGTTGAAACACCATCATTATCCCAGTTTTCCCCAATTTGAGGAAATAGTTACTTCACACCAGGTATTAAACTCACTTGCATGTGAGTTAAAAACTCACATTCATGAGTAGGGTGAATTGTCTACCTTTGATAAAATTTTGAAAAAGGTTTGTATAATTTTTAGATGGGAAGAAAGCCAAAGAAACCTTTTTGCCTTAAATGTAACATTTCATTTGATGTTTATTAATTTTTCATTCATTGTATGTCTATTTCCTTTTTGTAACATGCTGATATAAACGTTAGACCACAAAAATGAACACGTTATAATTCTCTGTAAAAAATCTTTACAGGAAGATGCCTTTACTGTCCTGCACCTTACCTGCTCTTTGCTTTGTTTGTTTGTTTTTATTTATGTAATGTATATGAAAAAGACAAACAAAAGACAAAACAAACAAACAAACAAACAAAAAAGTCCACTGTAAACATACATCATTGTTTGCAGACCCACTTTCTGCTTCAGCCTACCATAGTTACCATAGTGGAGCTCACACTTTTCTTTGTAATTAAGTATTTTTAACAACATTTCAGGTGTCTTCACTTTGAGTCTTACATCCAAATAAAGTGGTTTCTGAGTAAGCTGCTGTTTTATCTAATTTCTAATAGTGTCACCATGTTCCCAGATCTGCCCCCACTGTGTTCCTGCCAATGTTACTGTTACTGTTGAATGTTAAGTCATTCTTGAGACATTTTAACAGCAGAGCAGCTGCTGTGTTTCACAGCGTTGGACCAGATTGCCCCTGATCACATACTGTTACTTTGCTCTTTTTCCATGCACTCGTCTTCTGTCCTCTTTCTGCTGTTTGAACAGAAGCAGTGAATTAAGAGAATTAAAGGCGCTTTTATCTCATGTGTCCACTGGCTCCCCAGACCCAGCCTACAGACACCCACCTCCAATGATTAGCAGCAAAGTGATTTCACACTCCAGTAATGCCCAGACGGGGCTATAACAGGAACTGGAATCAACTGTAGGTCACGCAAATTAATTACTGCAATTAGCTTCCAGACAGTTAGGGATGTGGAGGACATGGAGATGGAGAAGGGCAGAGAGAGTCTCAGTGCAGTTCTGACAGACTAGAACTTCATCTCACACTGTATCCAACAGAGAACTAGAGGGAACACTTAATATGTAACTGATAACTCTTTCTGTTCAAAATTAACGCTGACAGCTTGAAACTAAGCATTTAATTAAAGGTCCACTGTGCAGGATTTAGGGGAATCTGTTGGTAGAAATGGAATATGATATTCATGATGATGTTTTCATTAGTGTATACTGTATAATCAACTGACACTAAGAATCATGCTGTCGTTACTTTAGAGTAGTGATGGAAATCTCCATCTCCAAGACAATACGATATGCATCTCGATATGTAGGCCACGGTACGATACACTGACGATTCACATGAAGCATCTAATGATTCAGAACGATATGCTTTATCATCCTACCGCGATTCAATCATGATGCAATCATGATTAAAAAACAATGCAAATCTGTGCAAATTCAACTCAACTTTATTGTTCCTTCAAGAGCATAAGCAGTACCATATTTATCGTCATTAAGAGGCTTATAACAAATGAAGACAGATCTCTTAAATTAGGCTACTTAAGCATTGAGGAGGTGTTTGTCAACATGTATAAGTTGGCCTATTCACAAAAAGGCACATAGGCCTAACAGTAGTGGAGCTCAGCCTACAAAGCTGTCAGGAGTAAGGACATGTCTTTAACAGTGTTGGTAATAACGGTGTTAGAATAAACGGCGTTACTAACGACGTAACTTTTTTTCAGTAACGGGTAATCTAACTAATAACTATTTTCATCGTTACAACGCCGTTACCGTTACCGACTATTAAATGTGTCGTGTTACAAACTGAAGCTGATCATTGAAGCTGTTGTCATCCGACTCGGCTCTCAGCCACCGGAGCTGCAGAGCTGTTTTTTTTTTCCTCCGGTGAGGGAGGAGGGAGGGGCGAGACAACCGCATAAGTGATGATGATTGGCTCTCTAAGGTTGAGTGAGAGTTCTTAAGCCAATCAGTGGCAATGTTCAGTTTACACACAAGCCACACACGCACACAGCAGCCTCACACACACAAACTAGCAGAGGTGAACTGCAGCAATGGCGAGTAACGTTTTCAAAGTCGAAGTACAGACACTACTTTAATCTCCTTTGTCCACGTCCGTTGTAAGCAACTCTGAGCTAATGAAGCATCTCTCAATGGCACACGCTTCTACAAAACTAACACTGGCCAAAACTCTGTTGCTGATGCTGTTGATGATGATAGCAGGCCAGGTGTGGCTAACGTGAGCTCCGCTAACAGCTTCACAAAAACTTGTGACACAGACTGAACTGAATGCAATGATAGACAGGTATGTTGTTGAGAACTTGCTCCTGTTATCAACAGCTGACTCAGACTCTTTCAGAGCACTCACTGGTAAAATATCGGGGAGAGCAGGAGCCGGTCCGCCATGCAGAAAGACATTTTCTAAGTACATATGTAGATGCCGAGTACGCTAAAATGACTGCCGAGCTCAAAAGGGGGAAGAAATAAAAGTAACGCAATAGTTACTTTTCCTGGTAACTAATTACTTCTAGTTTGAAGTAACGAGTAACTATAACTAATTACTTTTTAAAAGTAACATGCCCAACACTGGTCATTAACAATTTAGACTAAACAGATAAACAGTCAGGAGCAGCAGCACTGCCCCAGCAGTGGAGCCAGTGGATTATTTGTTAAACATAAAACAGCCTTTCCTGTCACAAAACAGGTCTGTCATAACTACAAAAATAAAGATTAGGCCTACATAAATAACACCAGCCTCACCATTATCATAATAGCAAACTTAAGATAAAGATAAAGATAAAATAAAGATTTTTCTTCATGAATACCAGCTGATCCACATGTTCAGGGGCTGGATATCTGTGCATAAATAGAAAGCAATGGCTTTAGTTATTACCTTGGCAGGGGCTGTGTTTGCGCCCAGCGGAGTTTGGAAAAAAAGTACTGATGCTTGGCTGTTGACTAGTGTTGTTAGCCGGGCGAGTTGGCTAATACCGAGGGGGCTTCTTCAGCCACACTGTGTCGTCGTTTCAGATGAGTTATCAGGTTGGTCGTGCTGCCTGTGTACTTTATAGCAAGACGGCATATTTACAAATTGCCTGGGACTTATCAAGGTTTCCGTCCTTTTTAAAAAAATCCAAAGTGACGCCAAACATTGGACTTGTATGTATGGCTGATAAACTATGAATTTGTTCTTCGTCTTCTGCCATGTTTACTGGTAGCCCACTTCAACACGTTTGTTTATTGTCGACTCTGTTGCCCGGATGTTATTGTATAATTCTTCTTCTGCTTCTTCTTTTACAGCCCAAATGTTGATATTCAGTGACTAGTGACGCGTACGCCTAGTAGTGAATAGGTGAATCAGAGTGTGTTTGTTGTTCTGCAACAAGTAGTCCGCTCGTGAGAAACGGCTGATTGAGATAATTATGAAAGTGAATTGACTGAAAATAATCATTTTAAAAATATATATAATAATAAGAAATCGGATTTTACCGATGCAAAGCTTTTACAAGGAGATGCATCGTGGTTTCAGCCCAGTTTATATCCAATGCACACCACTCCAACTGATGCAATGTATCATAGACCCTTGCATCGATGCACTGATTGCGCATCGGATAAAATGCCCATCACTACTTGAGAGTGAGTAGCTTCTCTTCTACGAAGTCTGCCATGTTGCATCGCAGTATTTCTACAGTAGCCCAGAACAGACAAACCAAACACTGTATCTAGAGAGGGGTTATCACATTCTTTTTGCTTTTAGCAGCCACCATAAGACAGAGGGAGGTAAGGGGTATTAAACACATTCTCATACCTACATGACTGAATAGGCTGTTTGGCAATGACTCCCAAAAACCATATATGATCATTAGAGAGTTCCAGCAACAGACATATTCGACTGACATTGTGACCTTTCTCTTCACGTGGTTAATGTTTTCAAATGCTTTGTTTAAGTTTAGGCACTAACACTACTTGGTTAGGTTAAAGAAAAGAAGGTAATTTCGTTAGTTGAGTTTTACAGATATCTGTTACATAAGGTAAAATATATCAACATTTACTTCTGGTTTCACACTGGACATAATCACCAATTTCTTCTACCCAATCTCCTCCCTGTCCTCCCCTTATAATTACTACAGCCACAAGAGGTCGCCGCGTACCAAATAATGTAAATATAGATCGTAATAAACTGCTTTCAAAGTTGACCTTGTAGGATTATCAACCCTGGTTTAATTTGCATGTGACTGGGTAATGTCCCAGTCAGCCCGGTGTCTCCCGGACATCCCCCAAGAGTCATGAAATGACACTTAACACAACAGGACATCAACAGGACCCAAACTCCAATTGGCAAGACAGTAAACAGAAATTAGTTCACAAAGAAGTGTGAAATACTGTCTCAGGACCTCGTACCCCAGAGAGCAGTGGCTTGTGTAGATGCTAATCTGCACGCTTGTCAGCTAATTTGCTCTCCAGTTCTGTTGACCCGAGAGCAGAAGGAACCATCATGGGACAATAATGTTGATTTAATTATCTGTTTCATTTTTTCATTGTGCCCATCAATGTATGTTATGCTTTTTCTTTGCCACTCATAACATTTTATACAGAATTAATATAGTTTATCATGCATTTCTGAATTAAGATATTGTGTTAATTCAGACCTTCACTCCTGACTCCACAAAGTCCGTCATGAAGAATCTAAAGACTGCCTACACATCACTCGAAAAATCTCCTCCTTCCCTTGCAGCCTTGTCTCAAGGTTTGAATAATGTAGTTGATGGTTTACAGGTTCAGCAGGTTTTGGCTAGGATAAGAAAACGTAAGTCCAAACTTAGTTTAGTTGCCAGAAGAGCCTCTGAAACTCTTAAATTCGTATTCTTTACAATTTTTAAATACATTTGGTTTGCCTAGCTTGGCATAAAGACTGGGAGCAAGGGGAATCATCTGTCAAGTCAACTATTTAAACATACCTTGTTTTATTAATGAACATAAACCTTTCTGTATCTTGTTTATCTTATATAGATTTAGGGAGAGGTATGTGTTATAATGCATCCGCCACTTCACTCCCCTCCAAAATGCTATCTTCACATCCAGCTCCATATTTAAAAGACAGATAACACAAGACCAACATTCTCATATATAAATGACTAAATGAGAATAGGTTGATCCCCAGTGACTCCCACAATGACATATATCACCATTCCCAAAACAACATGACTGCTATGTTTAGAACACAAGTGTGGACACAGAGCAGGTTGAGCAGTGCAGGATGTTTTATTGAAAATTGTAGGCTTGTGATATCCATTGTTTTAGCCACTAAAACTACTTGGTTTGGTTTAGGACAATAACATGGTTTGGGTTACAATCACGTTGTTACGTATTTAATTGTTGTTACAAATGTTTGAATGATATGTACATCTGTATGTGATGTAACTGGACATGAACAGTGGTCTCCTGAATGAAGGTCCTGCACTTGTTTAACCCAACCATACACCTCAATCTGCTCCCTACTTGGACTTGTCTCTCTTTTTACTACTTCACCTAACTTAGTCCTTTACTGCTGTAATGATTACTACAGCCACGTGAGGTTGCCAGAAATGTCATCACCTAAATTTTAACTCTAGGAACTCTTCTCATGGGCTTAGTTAAAAAAGTCCTTTAAAAAAACTAAAAACGTCTCCCCATCTAGTGCGAAACTAAAGACTTGTACAATTAATACTTGGGCTACATCTCTGAAGCACCATCTGACTTCTCCTGAAATTAAACTTTAGCAATCACTTTCCTGCTCATGTTCACAAACTGAACTGTCCAACACCGAAGGAAAGCATAAAAAGACAAGATACTCAGTGGTTTTGTTGTTCTGGCTTGAAGTAAAAGTAGTGGATCATTTTCCTGAATAAACACATCTAAATATGACTTAAACCAAAAGGATGTGCATGCAGTATACTGTAGTATGAAAACCTCTATTTCAAACAACATGCATAGCTTGACTCATTTTATCAAAGCAGCCATGTCTGTAGTTGAGAAATTAAAGCGATGAATAAAACATTTGGAGGAAAAAAAAGAAAGATATCAGAACATTTGTTCTACTGTAAAGCCTCTTCCAAAAAATAAATTATTCAACAACCATTCTTCTGTTTTCAAATTGCATGTAAAGAGGCGATTGTATATAACCAATTGTGATCATTCCTCCTGTTCTAGTAGCCTTTGTAGTGTTTAGAGTTTTCACATTGTCCAACTGCTCCCCAGGCACAGAGCATTACCGCTGCCATTCATGACAACAACGAACCATCATCTTCCAGCTGCCAATTTGGCGGCTCTCATATTATCAAATAGAACACAGTGTACAGTACACAGAATCCAATGTCCTAGCATCAAAATATGCCCCATGCATTCTACTGATTGTAGAAAAAAATCACATATTTGAAGCTTTCGTGCAGCTCATTGAGGTTTATCAATGTTTTCATTTTTCCATCTATCTATCCATGGAATTCAATTTACGAGCCCGAGCTTGGAGAGCGCTGCTTCTTCCACTTGGGGTAGTAGCTATTGATGTAGGCCACATGCTCCTCTAGCCTCTAGCGAGCAGCCCAATTTTCTATCTATTTACGCCACAGTTATGACCCCATTGATTTCAAATAGCCCCGCTGCTATGGAGGCTCATCTCTGATGCATGCAGTGACAGCAACTGATCAGCAGTGTGGGAGCAGCTGAAAGCCTCAGTGGGCTGGCTAAATGGGCCAGCTAAATGTGTGCTTTGTCTCTTGTCAATGGCGGAGCGCGTCGTCAATTATGCCAGTGATAGTGTACAGCTGAAACAGGATCAAAGCTCATTCTCTACTGCAGTCTAATTTAAGACAAAGCGTCATCCTATTGCATTCTTTCTACATTTGCTCACATAAAAGATAAGGATTGCAACAGTAGGTTGGCTATTTAAGTCATTAACAAACATCAAAATATAGTCAAAAGATATATAAGAAATTATTGCAACAGCTTTTCCTGGTCCAGTCATCCTCTGACACTGAGGTACTGCAGGCTGATTATTACTGGAGCATGTCAATATAGCACTGGTTGTTTATGGTAGTCCTTCACCTTCATTACTATCAATAAGACATTAAGCCCCCTTAACATGACAGCAGTTTATCAAAAAAAGTTTTTCCAATACTTTGTAAAAAAGTTCCCTGTTCATACGACATCATCATGAAAATTATCCTCAAGCGCACAAATCTGCAAAAACGGTTGGGAAAATGCTGTAGTATGTATGCCAGGCCAGTAGGTTGCGGTGTACCTTTGCAACTAAACACTTCTCAAACACAACACTTTATAATATTGTTAAAAAACTCAGTGAGTCAGCAGCACAAAAAAAGTTTGATTATCTGCCATTATTCTTGTCCTCCTATTTGCACATCACTATTAGGCTGAAAATGTAATCCACATGCCAGAAGTGGGGCCATGTACATGACGACAGTAAGGGTGCTGTTCTCAAAAGATTCCACTTTGCAACCTGGTTTCAGGAGTTTGTGTTGGCCCCTAAAATGTTGTTTGACTTTAGAACAAACGGCAAAAACGTAACAAAGGTTTATCATTTTATGCATAACCCCATTAGACTCAAGGTTGTGTTAAATGTAGGAGCTGCAGATGTTTTGTCGTATAGTTACACTTATTGTATTAGATTAATGCCAATCATTCTACTTTATATCAAACTGATTTAGATTTAGTTCATGTTCGCACACAACATTATAATGCTTTTTGGATGACGTGGCTCAATTTTTGATCCATTAAGGATAAAGAAAAATCCATTAAAGGTAAAATCTTTAACTTTACCTTTAATAGACTTGAATATGTAGGAAAGCTTAATCACAATGTCTGAACACAACTACATCTTTGTTACATATCTTCTTGAGTTGTGTACAGTAATTATCCCAAATGTTTCCAAAAGTGTTCAAGCCAGAGGAATCCACTTAAATCAATGCCATATCAATAACCAAATCACATTGCTGAATTTTCAAGGACACTGTTTTCTTGAGTTTTATATCACAGTGGTCAGGTTAAAACTTTAGTGAATGGACAATTGGAGGATGTGGATGTCGCCCACGGATGGGTTCATAGTTGTGTCAGTCTCATATTGTTAACAATATTATAAAGTGTACTCTGTCTCATATTCTTCTTTTCCACTAGTCAAGTCCCACTTAAACCCACTAAGATCAGCTTTTGTGTGCAATAGGAATGTGTAAACTCTGCATTTACACCCAAGTCAGCTGACTCTGCAGTAGACACAGGTTTTTAATCACCTCAGCTTGGCTTTGATCTAAACATAAGACCCAGGTGAACACGCTAAATTTCGACATGCGAAGTGATGATGCGTTATCAACATCCAGTGGTGGAGGGTAAATAAGGAAGGAATTTTGGATGTGGTCTATGAAGGCCAGTGCTGGGGCTCGTTACTCAAAAAAGTAATATATTACACATCACTCTCAAAAATAGTAATGCCTTACATTACATGATTACTCCCTGAAGAAATTAGTTAGTACATTACTCGTTACATTCTTTCTACTTGCTCTATAAAATTGCCTGAGATACGGTTGATACTGTTGAAAGAGGTAACATTTCCTCTACTCTGTACGAGGCAACAAGCATATTCATCTCAGATTTCGATGTTGTCAGTACCTTCTGGTTCTGTTGAAAAGAAAGTTTTGGCTGCTTGCTTGGCGTCTCATTCATGTTACTTCACGGTTCCTTAGCAACAAGCTTTGTGTGTGTCACACCGCGGTGAGGGATGTCCTGTCTTGGGTTTTTTGTCTTGTGAATTTCATGTTTTATTTTGAAAAGTAACTCTCCTCTCGTTTCAGGTCACTTGCCCTTCCTCTTGTGTCACCGGTCTGGTGTCTTCCCTGATCCCTGATTGTTTCCACCTGTGCTCCCTCCCCTCATGTGTATTTAGTCTTTGTCTTTCCCTGTCTTCGTTGCCAGAGTATTTTGTTTGTTCCGTCGAGTACAACCAGCCTTTATCACAGCCTTGTTTTTTCAAAGAAAGTTAAGTATTACCAAGTTTTGTTTTTGCATATATGATTTTGATTACATTTTGGTCAGATTTGTTTTGTTGGTCAGTTTAAGTTTTATAGCGTTTGCGTTTCCTCTTGTTGGAGCGTTTTCTGTTTAAAGTTTTCAGCCTTATTCGGTGTAGAGATTTTCATAGCCTGTGTGTTTTCCTCATTTTTGAGTGACTTTTATTTTGATAAGTTTTTATTGTGTCAAGTTTTCTAAGATTAGTGTAGACATCTCTTTTCCTCCTGCGGGAGCGTCTTTTGTTCCTTTTGTGTTGGTGTTTTGTTAGTTGTCCGTTGGACACTTGGTGTTTCTCAGCCTGTTTATTTATCACTCTGTCTACGGAGAAACTATATTAAAAATAAAGCCTGTCTTTATAACTGCCTTCCTGCATCTGAGTCCTCAATTTCTGCCTGAGCCTGACAGTGTGTGTGTGTGTGTGTGTGCATGCTGTCTCTGTAGGTGCTTTGTCAGGTTTGAGATAGTGTTGGCAGCGGTGGAGAGAAGTTTCCAACACAGACAAAGTGTGCACCTTACAATCAAGTTATTTTCCTTACGTTCAACAAATTCAAAGTAATGTTTGTATCTCCAACTGTCAAAAGTGGCTTTATGCAGCGGGGGGTCTTCAGGCGAGTCACATGCAGCATCATGTTCTGCTCGTGTCGTTGATGCTGCCATTGTTATCCCATCTCCCCTTGCGGGTGGCGACTAACCAGTCGGTGATGATGAAAGATACCTCATGCCAAACCCCAACCAATCAATGTTCCATTATTGACGGCCCTTGTGTGTTAATTTGTCTTAACTTTATAAAATCAAAATACCAAATCACCGCCGTGCAGCATAATCACTGTGTACATTTATTTATGTGCTCCAACAGAGATAAAATCCTTCATCATATGGAAAACAAGAGGGGGAGAGAGAGCAGAGTAAGTCATTGTGGTTGAGTGACAAGCTTTATATTGCTATAAACGACAGCCTCCACCGTCAGTTTATTCCACTGTGAATATGGTGTGGGCACAAATCAATGTGGCCAGTTGTTCTGAGGCCACTCTGGCTCTTTATATATTCATCAAAAGAGAGAGGAGTTAAGATGCCAGCATACATGACTGCTGGTGTGGCGGCAACAGTGGCATGTGTGCATTTGTGCACAACACACCTCAAGCTCACTTTATTGACAGGGCTGGCCCCCAACGCCTGCCAAAAGCTGTGGTTCAAAACCAGCTGCCTCTCAGTGAAGGGACATCTTTCATCTGGCGCTGGTGTGTACAACACTCTGTATTCCAGATGTCCCCCTCGTCCCTTCTCCCCAATGTCCACACACCACAAGAAGTTGGGCTGGCCATCTTAAATACGGTTATGACTTTTAAAATGCCAACAGCCTCACGTAACACTTCACACAAGTTCTGGGGACAAACTTCAGCAGCAGGTCACACTTTAACAAAACAAAAACAAGGGTCTGTATTCCAATGTGTCTTATTCATCTGGATGACAAATATTTTTCTTTCTTCTAACTTTCCTGAGTGAAACAGATTAGACTTTGATTTATGTAGAATTTCAACACTGTGCCAATGTTATATAAAGAACTGTTATGGTATCCAATTTTCTTCCCCGTCTGATTTGTTTTCATTGCTGTATCCACATGTTGCTGCCAAACTTGCATTTTTATCACACCCGCTGAAACAGGACCTGACTAATTACTGGTTCAATTAAACAACTGTTTCCTATTCTTATCTTTAGTGCGCAATGCAAGCAGAAGGGACCTGCAAATAGAAAATATTTTTTTCTGTTTTGGAATCTACTGGGGGTGGAAATAACTACTCGAATTACTGAATTTAGGTCATTTTTTGGATTTCAGGAGGCTGTAATTTTTACTTGTTCTTAAATATGCATTTCATCATGTAATCTACATAGTTACTTCATACATCATATTTGAGTACTGAGTACATTTCAAATGAATATCCTAACCTATCATCTGCATTTTTGTGGCCACTGAGGCTATTTGATCACAAATGGTCCAACAAAACATGTGGACAAAAAACAAACTCTGAAGCAGGCCAAGGTTTGGCCTACTATTGATAATGCATGAAACATGAAGTGTAAAGTCTTCTCCGGCACATCCCAAAGATTCTAAATGGGGTTTAATTTTCACACAACCCATGTGTGAAAATAATGTCTCATGCTCCCTGAACCACTCTTTCACAGTTTGAGCCCGATGAATCCTGGCATTGTTATCTTGGAATATGCCCGTGCCATCAGGGAAGAAAAAATCCATTGATGGAATAACCTGGTCATTCAGTATATTCAGGTAGTCAGTTGAACTGACCAACTGAATCAACCCCAGATCATAACACTGCCCCCACAGGTTTGTACAGCAGGCACTAGGCCTGATGGGTGCATCACTTCCTCCACCTCTCTACTAAGCCCTGATGTGCCCATCACTCTGCAACAAGGTAAATCTGGACTCATCAGAACATGTGACCTTTTTTCATTGATCCAGAGTACAATCTTTATGCTCCCTAGCAAACCAAAGCCTTTCTTTCCTGATTAGCCACAGTGATGAGTGGTTTTCTTACGGCTCCACAGCTGTTTAGTCCAAGTCCCTTGAGTTCCCTTCAGATTGTGCATGTGGAAACGCTCTTATTTTCACTACAAAACATAACTGTGAGTTCTACTGTTGATTCTTTACAGTTTGATTTCACCAAACTTTAAGTAATCTTGGATCACGATCATTCAAGATTTTTTTTCTGATCACATTTCTTTCTCCAAGATGATGGTTCGCCACTATCATTCCAGGTTTTGATAATGTGTTTGACAGTTCTTAACTCAGTTTTAGTACTATCATCAATTTCCTCTGTTTTCTTTGCTTGATGCAGGCCAATAATTTGACCCCTCTGAAACAGAATAACATCTTTTCCATAACACAGGATATGTCTTCTGACATGGTTATTTAAGAAATGAGAAGCTACTCACTTCATTAGTTAGGGTTAAATAACTTGTCGCCAGCTGAACCACATTTATCACTGCGGTCACTATATAATGAAAGGCTCTTACCTATTTGTTAGTTAAATCCAGGTGTTGACTTCTTTTCCTTTGGCCAGGCAGTGTATTCAGTAATGTAACTGAAGCATGTAACTGCTGAATGGACAATACATTCATATAGTTCAGTCAGATTATGTGATTATAGCAGTTTATGCTTTAACAGAGGTGAATTTATGTACAAGTGAATTGTGAAACACAGCTACAAAGCTACAATAGCGTCCTACATTTTGGAATCACATCCCTTAAAGCAACATCATCATTTGTGGTTTGTGAAATTTGGCATCCAGCAGCCCAACTGCTGTGAATACATATTCTCCAGTTTCTGTAACAATTTGTTAGATATAATGTTACCGTTACATACTTACTACAAACAAAACTTGGTTTGTCATTATTGTTCTGTCTTGAAAACATATATCAGAAAACTAAATCCAGTATATGATCCAGTTTCACCAAAATCAGATAGTTGGTGCTGTGTGTGATGTATTGCTGTAAAGTGTTATGTGGTGCTACCTGATCACCGAAGTTATTGCGGAAATAAGTGATAAGGGGTGGAGTGCCTGAGAAAGACACCATTTACCCTGATTTGAAAGCTGTTAAATTAAGGTATCATAGTTACATCATGTTGCATTAAAGGTCAGCACTATTAGGTATATATTATATCAGGGTTTCCCCCAGTGTATTATAAGCCTGGCGGCCCAAACAGACAAACTAAGGAGAGGACGTAGACACAGCTAGCATGGATTTGGCATGGATGTTAGCTCGTCCTCCGCTGCAGTGGCAGAGCAGCCTTTTCTGTGCCGCGATGGGAAACACAGAACCAGCTTTAATCAAAATTAGTTTGTACGGCGGGTGGCTGTAACTGACCAATTATGGTAAGTTTTATGTTGTTTGTTTAGCAATAGGTGAAAATATTAACAATAATAAGTGCGCTAATTTCACAGTGGTTAAGTGGGTCTTCTTCTTCTTCAGGGTTTTACGGCAGCCGGCATCCAAAAGTTGCGCTGCTGCCATCTATTGGACTAGCACCTTAGTGCAGTATACACTGCTATATAGACCAGTGTCTTTTAAGAATTTGAAAAAACAGCGTTTTCCCCTCCTGCTTGACCCTACTTCTAAAATACTTTTCAGATATGCTTCTTCCAAGCCAATTTCTTGCAATTCTCTGAGTAGATCTTGTCTTTGGCAGTCATAGAAAGTCATAGAACAGTCAAGAAATCAAAGCGTGTTGCTCTGTCTCAGGTTCCTGACATGAACACAAGCCATAGAGCGTTTATTGAAGCTCCTTGTGCTACTCATAGGCAAGATGTACTAAACACTCATGTTGGGTCCATGAAATATCCAATAGTTAGCTTGCACTATTTTCATGTTGTAGGTTTGTCAATCGCTGCAGCATTCGAGCCAGTGATTAATATGGAGCATGAAGCCATAATTGGTGGTTTTAAATGCATTTACTGGCTCCTAAAGCACATAATTGCCCACCAATTAACTTTTAACTCTGATTTAATGCAAGGCAGTGTGGAACCCTATAAACTCTACTACGTCATGAATCTGTTGCCTATAGGGCACTGCCATCAGTCAGTTGCTGGCCTGTATCAGGCCCCTGTCACAAAAAAAAACATGCTTCACCGCCGGTGGGCCGCCCTTCCAATCTACCACCGGGCTTAGCAAGTTTTCTGGGGGAAACCCTGCTATGTGGTGCAAATGCATGTGTCAAAGCTAAACAAACTAACTTGATGCAAAAACATTGGTTTAAATGTACTGATGGGAACGAGGTGATTCTTCTGGGAAACTTGTCCATTTTAAATGGTGGTGTAAGCGGGCCCTGAAATGGATAGAGAACTTGCTCTTCATGACCTATGGGAGGAAGGGCTTCAGCACCTTAGTTTTCACTGCATCCCTGATTTTAAAATCAAATCAGGACAAATGCTGCTTGTATGCACACAATACCCTAAAGCCCCTATTAAAAACATAAATAGTCAGGTTACTCAGCAACTGTCCAGCCCTGCTAATTATACTGTCCAAATTACATTGAGCTGTCAACCTCTAACACACGTGCGCACACACACACATCAGAACACCTATTATATATGGCAGGTGTTACCTCTCATTACCTCCTGTGCTCGGGGAGTGTCAGCCTCAAAGCACCTGTGGCCAGTGGTTAATAACCCCCATCCAAATGCAGAATTATGGCTGTTTTTCCACAGCTTGTAAACCAAGAGGAGGGTGAAATTATATATCAGATGTAGTAATTGCTGGAAAGCTGTTTGTTCTGCATCCTGTTATTCTGCCTGAGCAGAGGCGGTGCAGTTGGCTTGTTAAAGGCATTCACATAGACAGAGACAAGGTGAGGTATTGATGAGCAAAGGGCACAGGAACACGTCTGTGACTCTGAATGCTATTTTTATTCAAGCAATGGAAGATGAAGTGTGTGTGTGTGTACGTGTGTGTGCGCACCCGCGTGTCTGCGTGCTTTTAAATCCACATATTTAACTGCTTCATTGTGGTCAGTCAAGCACAAAACAGGGATAATATGTTGACTGACTGATCATATGGGATGATTGCTATGACTTGGAATTAATCACCTGCATAAGTCATTGGAATTGAAAAATTAGGATTTTTTTAAGTAGGTTAGAATTAATTAGAAACATTATATACAATATATAGAGGGCAACCACAGAATAAGAACATTTTTTTTGTTGTCAACAAATGACACACAAACATGGCTAGAGATGTCCCAAATTCCTGGTAAAGAAATGCAGGAAAGGTAAAAAGGGCATTTTGTAAGGGTGGAGGTTTTGGGCAAACTAAGTACCTCCCGTAGCAGGATTGCTGGGTCTCCTTCTCTTCTAGAGGAGATCACATTGCCTGTGGTGGTGTTTGGTCCGGCTGAGTGGTGTGGAGATTTTGTAGACAGTGGTTGCCTCAAGCTTCGCTGCACTTCATCCAATACTGCCCTTGCTTTTCTAGCATGTGTTTATCATTAATGCACAGACTTTCAGTAGCTTTTATACAACAACCTGATCAAGCTTATCTTCACATTTTATGGCTGAATCAAAATTTGTCATATATGACATTCTAAATATCTCTGGAAAGTGTTGTTGTCCAGAATGATACCCTGTTCTACAGTGATGGGCACATCAGGGTAAGAAGAGAGGCAAATGAAGTGATGCACAAATCATGCATAGTGCCTACTGTACAAGCCTGTAGGGGCAGTGTTATGGGGGTGGGGTTGATTCAGTTGGTCAGTTCAGCTGACTACCTAAATATACTGAATGACCAGTGTTTTTCATCAATGGATTTTTTCTTCCTTGATGGTGCAGGCATATTCTAAGATGACAATGCCATGATTCATCGGGCTCAAACTGAGAAATAGTGGTTAAGGGAGGATGAGACATCATTTTCACACATGGATTGGCCACCACAGAGTCCAGACCCTAAACCCCATTGAGAATCTTTGGGATGTGCCGGAGAAGATTTTACGCAGCAGCCCGACTCTCCTATCATCCACACAAGACCTTGGCAAAATATTAATGCAACTCTGGACAGAAATAAATGTTGTGACATTGTATAAGCTCATCAAACCAGTGCTCAGTGGATGCATGCCTGTAATCAAAGCTAAAGGCGGTCCAATGAAATATCAGAGTGTGACTTTTTTTCTGGCCGGGAGACAGTGGGGTAGGGGGCTGAGCCATGTACACATGTCTCCAAGTTGACTTGGAATTTATAAAAGGAAATTGCACACTGGCAGATGTATGCCAGTTTTTATACATCAGAATATTTTTTAATGGGCTTTTAAAAGAGGTTGTCACTGAGCCACACTCCGGACCCAGCCCACACCTTGCTTTATGAATACTATGAATTGCAATGTATCCTATTTTGAGATACATTTTGTATTGATTAATAAATTGCTTGTGACGTTTAACACAGTATAGCTGTAGATCATTTACAGTGGTCTCTCCTCAGAAGAATATGTTTTAATGTGGTTTATTTTCCTGTCATTGGAATCATGAAGACATTAACTGCTGGAGAGAGTGGTGTGTGTTCTTGCTGCTGAGTTTATGCACACCGGAGAATCTGCTGTCTGCTCCTAAATCCCAGATGCATGATGTGTCTTGTTTTCTCTAGTAAACAGTTTCTGCAACTAGTGTAAATGTTGTTGTAAGAATATGTCTGTGTCTGATTTCCATTCCATTTTAAGTTAATCCTTTAAGGTTTTGGTATCATTTGTCTCTACTGATTTATCTATGCTTCTCTTCTCTGCTGTCTGTGTCTTTTGATGTTAAACTCATGGTGCATTCAGGTGCATGTCAGAAACTCTGAAATCTTTAACACTTTGTGTGGCAAAGCCCATATGAGCCAACAGTAATGTCATAGTGCATTCAAGTAAACTCAGAAATGTAAACACAAAGGTAAAAGGTGTAAATGTGCCCAAGTAGCCCAGAGAGTATCCCTGATAGTTTTTTCTGCAGTATTTTTAATAATAAATTGGCAAAGATGTGAGATATGAGAGATTTTCAAATGTAAATATAAATTTTTCTACCGATTGATTCAGACCACTGACCTTAAATAATATTCAGATGTGGGCCTTTTAGTAATACATTTGAGAGCCCCTGATCTACACGGCTCCCAAAAACCACCATGTCCATACTTTTATACCAAAATGGACCTGTAGGATACTATGGTGTGCGGTCCTGACATGGGCAGCACCATAAATATATGATGTAGGAGACACTGCTCACACACTACTTTGATATATATATGATTATTAATCACTAGCAATTAATATTACACTCGTTAAAGGGGGCACCACCTCCGTGTTTAGTTATTGGAATAATCCGGAGGACATTATTCCAAACACCTAACTGTACCAGTTGGCTTGGACAGTTAGAGTCCATTCAAAATCAATTTATTCAATATCAATCAATATTCAGTCTCAATATTCTGAAGTAGTGAATTCTTTGCACGTATCCATCGGTTCTCCATATTAAAATTAAGTTCCAGACAAAGACAAACAATTATATGTTTATTGACTAAAACATTTGGGTAAAATAAAAGACATGACAATTTTAAACAAACAACAGATAACAGAAAATGTAAAGACTGCAATTTGGAAAGTAATAAAGTCGTGTGACCGTCGGTAGATGGTAAAGTTAAAGGGTTGGGTTATATATATTAAATATTACGGGAGTAATCTTTTAATACTAACGAGACCCTAACCTCAATTCTTTTAAGTTCATAAGATAGAAGTTAGAACTTTGACAGAAGTCAGAACTTTAGACAGAAGTCAGAACTTTAGACAGAAGTCAGAACTTTAGACACCACTCATTCTCACGTGTGTGGATCCAGCTGTATGAAGACGTTCAGCCTGTTTTGTCTGGGCGTCAGGAGGCACTGAAGCTTGGTCTCTTTGAGAGTTCTGGGTTGGACCACGGCACGGCGCGTCGGTCCAGTAGCCAGAGGGAAGGCCGGTACTCTGTTGAGGGACTCTTGGTCCGAAGGCCCAGCGGGTTTCCGCCTTGGGAGCGCTGGGGCAGAGTCGGTCTCGGCTGGGAGCACACAAAGTCTCTATTTACGGAGACTCCTTGCACGGCTTCTGAGGCAGACGATGGACTGCAACGTTCTTCATCAGATGATTACAGTCTTGAAAAAGACTTTTGTTGGTGGTTTCAAATAGTGGTAGTCAAGTTCTGATTCTGAAACTAATTCAACTTCTTCTGGATCAGGCGGTGATACTTTAACAGTATAAAATCAAAAAGAAAAGAATTTGTCCTATTAAAAACTTGAATAAAAGTGAATACTTAAAGTAGGGATTCAATTCGCTTGTCTTAGCTTGTTGCAAAAATAAAAGTAAAGATTACTTTAAAAATAAAAATAAAATAAAAATGAAAAACAAAGAAGAGAAGAAAGAAGAAGAGGGAGAAGAAGCAGGGGGAGAAGAGGACAGGGGGAGAGCGTGTCCGGAGAAGAAGACAGGAAGAAGTAGTGGCATGAGAGAGGAGAGTGTCTGTTTTTATGACCTGTAGCAGGGGCCGGCTGACAGTGTCACACCTCCACTACTTCCTGTATCTGCTTGGGTGCAGACGCTTTTCTGCTTGCTCTCGCTTCTGCTTGCTATTTTTTCCACTGTTATTATTTTTCTTCACTGAAAGATTACAGGCAGCAACTCCTGGATATTTACAAACCACTGGGACAACAATTAACTGACTGCTGCTGCCTTATTTCACTTTTTTAAAAATTTTTCTTCCGAACTCCGCACTTTCAGAACGAGGCCTTCGAAGTAGCACAAGCCTATTAGCAGCTAAAGCCTATTAGCAGCTAAAGCTAACTAGCACCAAAATGCCTCTTGTTAACCTGAACCTTCAGAACATCCTACAGAAAATTGCTGAGCTGGAAACCAAGATCCACCGGATAGAAGTAAATGTGGAAGTGAATGGACTATCTGGGAACGAAACTACTCTCCCATGGAATCAAAACAGCAGACAAGAGCCTGCTAACACACGGCTAATTAGCCCCGACAATGACTCGACAAAACAGGAGTTCAGGGGACTGGATAAAAAGCCCAGGAACAATCATCCCTGCTGGAATACTCTTGGAGCAAAGCCTAAAGTTAAATCATTTTTGGGAGAACGAGTAACAGGCAGAGCCCAGCGTCCTGAGATCTGTGATGCAACTGGTTGGCCTGCACTTTCCTCTGAAAAGAGTGCCTCCTCAACGCCCGTACCAAACAGGAAACAACCGTGGACAACGGTGAAAACAAAAAGTAAGAGCGTACCTACGCAAATAACAAAAATACAACTGGAGAACAGATTTGCTCCACTTTATCAAGACCGTGCAAGCTCTCCGTCAATGAACAAGGAGAGTTATGAGACCAAATTCAAAAGTAAAAGAAAACAGAAAGAGCTAATGACTGGACCACAAACACTGATTGTGGGTGATGTTGCTGTGAAGGAGGTAAACAGCTTTTGCAGCAAGAAGAACACCAAAGTACTCTGTTTTACCAACGATATGGTCTCTGACGTCTCAGAAAAAATTCTGGACATTGTCGCTGAACATCCAACAGTGAAATCTCTCATCTTACACACAGGGGCCTGTGATGTTGTGAAACAACAATCTGAGGTATTGAAAAAAAAGACTTCACCGATCTGTTGAACAAAGTCAGATCTCTCGATACTGTGGTGTTTGTCAGTGGCCCTCTACCAACTGTCCGTAGAGGTGATGAGAGATTCAGCAGGTTGTTGATGTTGAACAGATGGCTCAAAGCTACATGTGCCGCTCAATCGGTGAACTTTATTGACAATTTTAACATTTTCTGGGAACGCAGACACCTCTTTAAGGCAGATGGATTCTGCCTTAACAAGTCAGGAGTAAGGTTGTTAACCTCCAACATATTCTACTCTGTGCACCACACACCAGTTCCTCCCTTCAAGGACACCAGGCAAAACAAACTAAAACAACTGATAAGACAGCCCTTGGAAGGAGAAATACTTGTGCCTGAGATAAGCTTCGAACAGACAAGTCAGCTGTGCCAGGAGGAGGAGTCCTTGCTGCCATCTTCGCTCCGCAAGGAGGAGTCCTCCCCAGTCGCAACAAAAGGGAACATCCACTCTCCACCAACCCCAACCAACTCTCCGCCCTCTCCAGCCAGCCTCAGCCTCAGCCTCTCCCCCTCTTCCCCCCTCCTCGATTTCACGGATGAGATGAAAAAGCTGGTCAATGTTGGACTCAGACTCACACCCCGCCCAAATCTGCCACGCTTGAAACCACCATCGCCAAAACGTCATCGTGCCCCTCCGCCCCCTCTGAATAATCTTTGGCCTCTACAGTCTGAAAACAGCGAAGCACATCCTGTCCATGCTGACAGTACAATTAACGCTTACTGATATGTGCCGGGTCCGGGCTATGAAGTTGATATCACTACTGTTTTCCCCCGAGAAAAGCCAGGGCCCCCTGGAGTTCAGGCTGCCTCCTCAATTCCTGTGATTACAGGTAATAGAAAAATTGTGAATTTGTTGAGAAACAGGAAATGCGGGACTAAATGTGCCAATCCATTCAATTTAGCTCCCATTCCTCGTCAGCCACTAACTGTCGCAAAAAACTGCACAGTTGGTTTTGATACTGTAACTGTAGCTCTATTAAACATCAGATCTCTAGCAGGAAAATCTTTTTTAATACATGACTTTATCATCAAACACAATCTTACTTTTATGTTTTTAACTGAAACTTGGTTAGACCAGGATAACAGTGCAGCTGTTCACATTGAATCCAGTCCTCCAAATTTCTCTTTCATAAGTGAAACTAGAATGCATAAAAAAGGAGGAGGTGTTAGTATTTTGTTTAATGAGTTACTCAAATGCAAGCAGATGTTTTATGGAAGTTTTACTTCTTTTGAATATGTTGCTCTTCAGGTAAACTCATCTTCTCGAGCTATATTTCTAAACATCTACAGGCCACCTTAATACTGCACATATTTCTTTGATGACCTTGTTGAGTTACTATCTCTTATCTGCACTGACTTTGATTGTGTGTTAATTGTTGGTGACTTTAACATCCATGTCGACAAGCCTGAGGACAGATGGACTAAAGAACTGTGCTGTGTCCTTGATAACTTTGGACTCACTCAGCATGTGACACAACCCACACACAACAGGGGCCACATCCTGGACTTAGTTATCTCAAAGGGTCTGAACATTTCTAAGGTTTTGGTATCTGATGTCGCTCTCTCCGACCATTACTGTGTTTTCTTTGAAAGTGATATATCAGTGCACACAAATGTTCAAACTCAGGTTGTCTCAAAGCGATACATCACTGAAAACACTGGTGACATATTCATTGATGCTTTCTCTTCCACACCACCCCTCTCTAGGTTCTCTGTCAATGACCTTGTACTTCATTTCAATTCCAAAATTACAAATGTCATGAATGCCATTGCACCCACTAAAGTGAAGGTGGTCTCTGGTAAGAAAAAATCTCCTTGGAGAAACGCCACGCTTGTCAAGATGGAAAAAAGGGAATGTCGAAAAGCTGAGCGCAGGTGGCGAAAAACAAATCTCCAGGTTCATTTTGACATTTATAAAGAGAGACTTTACATTTTTAATTTAGAATTAAAAAAGTCAAGGCAGTCCTTCTTCTCAGACATTATCACCAAGAACAAGAATAATGCTCGTGCCTTGTTTGCTACTGTCGACAGGTTAACAAACCCTCCTGTGCCAGTAGCAGCTGAACATCTGTCTACCAGGGCCTGTAATGAATTTGCATCATTCTTCACTGCCAAAATTCAGAACATTAGACAAGCGGTCAGTGCCACTCTACCAGGTACTGGAGGTGTGTTGTCGTTTTGTCCACCTAAACCCAACCTTAATACCCTGACACAATTTGATCCAATTAATGACAAAAACCTTCAAGACATTATACAGCATTTGAAGTCTTCCTCCTGCAGCCTGGATATTTTACCAGCAGGGTTCTTCAAAAAAGTTTCAGACTGCATGATTCCAGACCTGCTACAGATTGTTAACACATCTCTTCTCTCAGGTGTCTTCCCCCAAGCCATTAAGACGGCAGTCATTAAACCACTCCTGAAGAAGAGAACTCTAGACACATTAGTAATGAATAACTATAGGCCCATTTCAAACCTCCCAATTTTAAGTAAAATAATTGAAAAAGCTGTCTTTCAACAGCTGAACAATTACTTTATAACAAATGGCTGTTTTGATGCTTTCCAATCAGGATTTCGACCACATCACAGCACTGAGACGGCCCTCGTTAAGGTCTTCAACGACATTCATTCAAACACAGACAGCGGAAAAATCTCAGTCTTAGTATTACTGGATCTCAGTGCTGCGTTTGACACAGTCGACCATAATATACTACTGGACCGACTGGAAAACTGGGTTGGACTCTCTGGTACAACACTAAAGTGGTTTAAATCTTATCTAAATGAGAGAGGTTACTTTGTGTCTATTGGTGACTACACATCTGAACGGATGAAAATGACAAGCGGAGTACCCCAGGGCTCCATTCTGGGGCCTCTACTATTCAACATTTACATGCTCCCTCTAGCTCAAATAATGGAAAACAATGAAATTTGCTACCATAGTTATGCAGATGACACACAAATTTACATAACCATATCACCAGGGGACTATAATCCCATACATACCCTGAGTAGATGCATTGAACAAATCAATGATTGGATGTGTCAGAGTTTTCTTCAGTTAAACAAAGATAAGACTGAAATAATTGTTTTTGGATCCAAGGAAGAACGACTTAAAGTCTCTGCTCAGCTTCAGTCTGTAATGTTGAAAACTACAGACCAAGTCAGAAACCTTGGTGTGACTGTGGACTCAGACATGAATTTCAGCAGCCATATTAAGACAGTTACAAAGTCAGCCTACTATCACCTTAAGAATATATCCAGGATAAGAGGACTTATGTCTCGGCAGGATTTGGAGAAACTTGTTCACGCATTTATCTTCAGCAGACTCGACTACTGTAATGGTGTCCTTACAGGACTCCCTAAAAACTCCATCAGACAGCTGCAGCTGATTCAGAACGCTGCTGCTCGAGTCCTAACAAGAACCAAAAAAGTAGATCACATCACTCCAGTTCTTAGATCTTTACACTGGCTTCCTGTCTATCAAAGAATAGATTTCAAAGTCCTGTTGTTGGTTTATAAAGCATTGAATGGTTTCGGGCCAAAATACATTTCTGATCTGCTGCCGCGTTATGAACCATCCAGACCTCTGAGATCGTCAGGTACCGGTCTGCTTTCAGTCCCCAGAGTCAGAAGTAAACATGGAGAAGCAGCTTTCAGTTACTATGCGCCACAT
Organism: Sparus aurata; assembly: GCF_900880675.1. NCBI lineage: Eukaryota > Metazoa > Chordata > Actinopteri > Spariformes > Sparidae > Sparus > Sparus aurata. Next base: position 4,370,880 of record NC_044205.1, on the reverse strand, counting down.
ATTTGGAACAAACTCCCTGAAAATTGCAGGTCTGCTCCAACACTCACCTCTTTTAAATCAAGACTAAAAACATTTCTTTTTGCCACTGCTTTTAACTGAAGCAATTCAAGTCTTTGAACTGCATTATTACTCTGAGTTTTTTTTTTTTTTTTTTTATAATGCAATTTTTAATGTCTTTTAAATGAAATGTTTGTCTTTTAATGTAATTTGTGTGTGCCTGTAAAGCACTTTGAGTTGCCTTGTGTCTGAATTGTGCTATACAAATAAACTTGCCTTGCCTTGCCTTGCCTCCTGTGATCTGAGTTGAGGCTCCCAAAAGTTAATCTAACTATACTATTTGTATTTAACATTTCGAAATCGTGTTTTAACCTTCCCAAAACTTCACCATCTTAAAAGTCGAATGTTTGCCTTCGTGAAAAGATGCAACATGATAATGATCATTTGTCATTCAAAAGAATTATAACCTGATTAACACATGAAGCACTTAAGTATACAACATATGACAATAAAGTATACAATACACAGTAGAACCAAGGACTTATACATATTCCTTGTAGTTCTATCTTTAACAAGACATATCAGACATTTAACTGGTAAATAATACAAGTATTACACAAGGAATGATGATCTTCAAATCTCTCCTCCATCGACAAAGGGGAGGGGGTTTCTGTTGACCTCAAACTTATTGAGTAATAAACTTCATTTGGGCTTCACAATAACATAAGAAAGATCTTGTTGAATGACCTTCTTAACTCTATTTCGGGATCCGTTAAATTTAAGAAATTGAGATGTAGTTTATTTGTCATTTAAGACTTATTTGAATTAGGGTGAGAACAGAAGACTGCAAAAGGGAGAATGGTATGTCAGACCCAGCAACAACAACGATCGCAAATAACAGTTGGACATGTGAGGAGAAGAACACACTGATTAGGTTCCCCATTAAGCCTTCCCCCACTGGAGAATGTTCCAGAGGAAGAGAAACGTAGATTAGAAAAACATCTTAAATCACCACATCTATGTTAGAAACCAGTCCTTCTTCCTTTTGGTGTGACCAAAGAAAACTCTATCAGGCTTGACCTTGTTTGACCTGAGGAACAGGGGTTCATCTTCTTTGGAGGAAGGCGAACAGACCAGATGTGCTTTAGTTGTTGTAAATTACAAAGAAGATCTCTGGTGATCTGTTTATAGCAAGATAAACAACATCTTCCCACTCTGTGGAGAGGAGAGGAATTTGCCAGGCCAGGATATGGGGCTTTCAGTCCCAAATGCTGGAAAAAGGAGTTGATTTGGGTTAAAGGTAATCATGGCCAAAATGAGACCACTTTACGATGCAGAGACAACGGCTTGTGTTCCTACAGACCCAATTGGACTTGCCATTACTTTGGATCATGTGGCACACCAACACAATCACCACTGCAGAAAAGGGGCTTTTGAGGTTAGACGAATCATGACTGTGAAATGCAGGTAAAGTGACATGTAAAGTTCCTCCTTGTGCCTGCAGCAGCATGTTAATTTGTGGAATATTGTGCTGCCAGTGTGTGCTGTCGTTGTGGGTCTGCTTGTGTCAACAGCTATTCAGATTGATTCAGACTGTAATTATTCTCAGATTCGAACCAATCCTGACTGCCTTTGGGTTAATTTGTTTTTTAATGTATGTATGCTTAATGTATGCTAACCTCAACTGCTGAAGATTTATATAAAAGAAACATTCAGTTTTTAATTGTTTTCTGGACCTCATCTGAAAAGCATGTCTTGTGTAACTAAAATACAATTGACTATTTGAGATTTTTGTATTTTTTTATTCTTGGGCTGATGACTCTGGATTAGTGTACATGTTCTATCTAAATGGTATATGATTTGTTATACTGATTAGGATAGCCTACATAAATTGCCTGTTCTACATGTTAATTTCACCAAATTATTAATATTGACATATTTTCCCAGGTGAATGCTCAGATTTACCATCCATCTAGCATACAATACATGCAAACAAATCCCAATCCTATCATGGCTCCACCTCTGTATAGTATGGTACATTAAACACAACAGTAACTGTCCCTTTAGTCTAAGTAATGGTTTCCACTCATGCAATGGCAATGAATGCTTTAAAGTATCTCCTGTGCAGAAGTTAAACACAGGCTCATGATGTGGAGTGCAAGCAGCAGACCGGCCCGTGTCACCAAAGGTCTTTGTCTCTTCACTAATTGGCATTCCTCCCATTCCTCTAATCATCGACACAGACTTCCTTATTTGAGCTAATTAGCATTTCGTGTTTGTATGAACGATCTCTAAGGACACCAAACCTCCACAGATTAGAAGTCATGCAGCTCTCCAAGCCACTGTACTCTGTTTTACAGTCTCTTTAATTACCATCAAAAAAAAGTGCAGAAGCACTGAGAATAAAACTGTTTCCCTAAAGATCCTGCATTAAGAAGACAAATGACAATAATTACTTCATTTTTTCAAAAGTGGCCTCTTCTGCCCTCGTTTCATTATGACATTTTAAGTGAAAAAAAAATGAATATCTAATAGTACTTTGCTCCTACGAAGCAATTAGTAAAGCAGTGATGAAAATCAGTTCAAGCCCAGCAGTATTTTGCCACCTGACTTCAGTGCATTTATTGAGATTGTGTATGATCCAATCGTCACTGTGAGGTTAAGTGAGGGTAGCTACCAAGCTCAGATGAGACAGTAATGAAAGAAATTATACTCCAGGATCTATGTTTATGATGCCAGGACAACTGAAAAGTATTTATAATTAACTGTTGACAAAATGACAAATGCTATAAAACCCTCTAGCTCACCCACATGCTATATTTTTTCATTGTTATTGCTTAGAAATTCCAGTAAGGATTGAAATTCGACACCTTTGGTTTTAACTCTGGTTTTACTTTATTCTCCCCGTTCTAACAAAATAAGTCAAAAAATGTGTTGTAAGAAGCTGTTTAAAGTCGTGAGAGCAGCTGAGTTACTGAACTAAGATAAAAAATCTGATGGAATATCAGATTCACATTGGACAATTGAAAAAATAGATAACAATGTTAATAACGTTAATAACAATGTTATAAGTGCATAGGGCAGCTTTAGTGTGGCCTGCTCTTCTTCCATACCCAGTCAGCTGCAACTTTTGAGTGACCAGTTGGTCAAAACAAGCCACTCTGGTGTTCTGTACTGATATCAACCGTCTCTCTGTGTGTCTGTATGTGTGTGTGTGTAGGTGTGTGTGTGTGTGTGTGTGTGTCTGCACATGTGTATATGTTTGTCATGAAGCAGTGGGAGAATGGACATTTTTAAGGATTAATTTGATATAAAATGAACTGGTTGTAAAATTATTAAAGCTAGTTAGTTAATGGTAGGGCAGTACAGTATGCTGGTTTTATACTGTAGAAATCTGTCAGAATTCTTACACAGAGATTAACAACAACATAATAATTCTGGACCTGACAAACATGGGGGGAATGGCGTACGGGGCCGGTGGGCTGGTGGGCCGGTGGGCCGGTGGCAGGGGCGGGCTGGCCATTGGGAGTTTCAGGTATTACCGAACTGCCGGTGGCACAGAGTGGAACGTCAGACTGGGTCAGTCTAATATTTTGCATATTACGGGGGGGGGATACGAGCGGCCCCTCCCAACTTGAGCTTATCCTTGTTTCTATTGAAATGTGATTGGCTCAGCCGCTCAGTCAGTCATTAAAAGAATGAGGAGCGGGATATATTCAAATTAGCAAACATGCTAAAAAGAAAGAAGCCGGAGAAAGAGATGGGTGGAGCGGAAAAATTAAGGGCAAAAAAGATACAGAACGGTGAATACAGTATGCAGCCAAATGCTCCATATTAACAGAGCTTTTAGTGGTGGAGGGGTGAAGGTCAGCACGGCTACAGTCAGCCAGGCCAGTGAAGAAACGGGATCCAGCAGCAGACCCAATGCCGGTATGTCAGGCCGCGACGGGTCGGGTTGTAATTTCAGGCCCGTTGAGAACCCTAGTTTGTGTTTTTGGATGTGTTCAGGGCACACAGAACTAAGCTGTCCGCTGATCGGATCGGACGATATTTTGCATTTTTTGCAATTTGTGAGATCACCCTAATGTCTTAATTCACCGATCCGATCAATGACGTAATTGTCGTGTTGAAACTTTTTGCAGATGCTCCCGTTGCATAGATTGCAGATGGCTTGTGTTTTATCTGTCTCATTTACTCCGAAGAAGTTCCACAGCACCGACATGTGTGTTTGCTAGTGACGATGTTGCTAGCTAATGATTCAAGATTCAAAAAACTTTATTGTCCGTCACATAGTGACAGGGCTCAAAACATAAACGCCACAAAGACATAAAGACAGAAATCCTGATTGTGTAAAACCTACACAGAACATTAAAGGTAGCCTATCAGCAATGTTACACCGTACCTGCGTAAATCCTTAATCTGCTTTATTAATTAAAAATAAAATCCATACTGGCTGACCAGAAAAATGCAAAAATTTCCATGTTGCAAAGAAAACATATTTCAGGAGATAGTCTGTGTTCAAAGTTAAAAAGATATTATTTGAATACATAGGCTATACATCCTGTTTTTCTGTTCTGTTTCTACATTAATATATAGCAATTTTTACCAGCTCAAGAAAAATACATTAAAGTGAGTAATTTACATTTCATTTACAGTGTGCGTGTGTGGCACTTTTGTTGATTTTTATGTTGTGTTTGTGAATTCTTTGCAAAAGTGCCATAACGTTTATCTTTGTTGCTGTTATTGTTATTATAAGCTGACAAGGCCAGTGTCAGTCATGGAGTTGATGCAGAGGGACAGGATAATGCCAGTCATAGGAGTGAGGAGGAGGAAGAGACAGATGAGGAGGGACAGGAGAAGGAGGAGGAGGAGATGGAAGAGGAGGAGGAGGAGAAGGAGGAGCAAGAGGAGAAGGAGGAAAGTGGAGCAGGAAGCACCAGGTGCAGTGTGCAGGACTGGGTTGGCAATAGGTGTTTGCATAGAATTATATTAAGATGTCATATGTTGATATTCCACTTCCAGTCACACAGAAACAATAAGCCCATCCTCTCCTGCAGTTATTATAGTGCAAATAAAGTATTCATGTTAAAATTATGGTTCCACTTGCATCCGTCATGCGATCGGATAAAAGGCCTCCCCAAACCAAGCTCCCGGGCTGAATTTCAACCCCAGTCCGCCCCTGCTGACAAAGATTGTAAAATCATGAACCCACGATTATAACAAGGTTTCAATGAAAAGAGAAACATTTATCCTGTTCTTTTCTACAAGCTCTGTAGATGTAAATGTGTCAGATTTTTTTAAAATTATTATATAGTTCTACATAAAAAAGTTTTTTAAAATGACCTTTAATAAAGCATAGCCTGTATTACAAATGACTTGAACATAATTATACCTTTCAAAAGTAAACTACTTTACCTACTTCCAATTCAGTATATGTACGGGACATCATATTTGTCTGTCAACTTTCAAGTATTTGCAATTTAGTATACTTATATACTAATTATATACACTAAGTACAACTTGAAAAGAATGCAAATGCACTATAATTTTTAAAATGTATTATTATTTTAGAGTGTGTTTAGTTTGATATTGTGAAACTGGTGTGATGGATTCTGCCTTAACAAGTCAGGAGTAAGGTTGTTAACCTCCAACATATTCTACTCAGTGCACCACACACCAGTTCCTCCCTTCAAGGACAGCAGGCAAGACAAACCAAAACAACTTATAAGACAGCCCTTGGAAGGAGAAATACTTGTGCCTGAGATAAGCTTCGAACAGACAAGTCAGCTGTGCCAGGAGGAGGAGTCCCCCCCAGTCCCAACAAGAGGGAACATCCACTCTCCACCAACCCCAACCAACTCTCTGCCCTCTTCAGCCAGCCTCAGCCTCTCCCTCTCTTCCCCCCTCCTGGATTTCACGGATGAGATGAAAAAGCTGGTCAATGTTGGACTCACACCCCGTCTAAATCTGCCACCCTTGAAACCACCATCGCCAAAATGTCATCGTGCCCCTCCACCCCCTCTGAATAATCTTCGGCCTCTACAGTCTGAAAACAGCGAAGCACATCCTGTCCATGCTGACAGTACAATTAACGCTTACTGATATGTGCCGGGTCCGGGCTACGAAGTTGATATCACTACTGTTTTCCCCCGAGAAAAGCCAGGGCCCCTTGGAGTTCAGGCAGCCTCCTCAATTCCTGTGCTAACAGGTTATAGAAAAATTGTGAATTTGTGGAGAAACAGGAAATGCGGGACTAAATGTGCCAATCCATTCAATTTAGCTCCCATTCCTCGTCAGCCACTAACTGTCACAAAAAATTGCACAGTTGGTTTTGATACTGTAACTGTAGCTCTATTAAACATCAGATCTCTGGCAGGAAAATCTTTTTTAATACATGATTTTATCATCAAACACAATCTTACTTTTAGGTTTTTAACTGAAACTTGGTTAGACCAGGATAACAGTGCAGCTGTTCACATTGAATCAAGTCCTCCAAATTTCTCTTTCATAAGTGAAACTAGAATGCATAAAAAAGGAGGAGGTGTTAGTATTCTGTTTAATGAGTTACTCAAATGCAAGCAGATGTTTAATGGAAGTTTTACTTCTTTTGAATATGTTGCTCTTCAGGTAAACTCATCTTCTCGAGCTATATTTCTAAACATCTACAGGCCACCTAAATACTGTACGGATTTCTTTGATGACCTTGTTGAGTTACTGTCTCTTATCTGCACTAACTTTGACTGTGTGTTAATTGTTGGTGACTTTAACATCCATGTCGACAAGCCTGAGGACAGATGGACTAAAGAACTGTGCTGTGTCCTTGATAACTTTGGACTCACTCAGCATGTGACACAGCCCACACACAACAGGGGCCACATCCTGGACTTAGTTATCTCAAAGGGTCTGAACATTTCTAAGGTTCTGGTATCTGATGTCGCTCTGTCCGACCATTACTGTGTTTTCTTTGAGAGTGATATATCTGTGTGAACAAATGTTCAAACTCAGGTTGTCTCAAAGCAATACATCACTGAAAACACTGGTGACATATTCATTGATGCTTTCTCTTCCACACCACCCCTCTCTAGGTTCTCTGTCAATGACCTTGTACTTCATTTCAATTCCAAAATTACAAATGTCATGAATGCCATTGCTCTGGTAAGAAAAAATCTCCTTGGAGAAACGCCACGCTTGTCAAGATGGAAAAAAGGGAATGTCGAAAAAGCTGAGCGCAGGTGGCGAAAAACAAATCTCCAGGTTCATTTTGACATTTATAAAGAGAGACTTTACATTTTTAATTTAGAATTAAAAAAGTCAAGGCAGTCCTTCTTCTCAGACATTATCACCAAGAACAAAAATAATGCTCGTGCCTTGTTTGCTACTGTCAACAGGTTAACAAACCCTCCTGTGCCAGTAGCAGCTGAACATCTGTCTACCAGGGCCTGTAATGAATTTGCATCATTCTTCACTGCCAAAATTCAGAACATTAGACAAGCGGTCAGTGCCACTCTACCAGGTACTGGAGGTGTGTTGTCATTTTGTCCACCTAAACCCAACTCTAATACCCTGACACAATTTGATCCAATCAATGACAAAAACCTGGAAGACATTATACAGCATTTGAAGTCTTCCTCCTGCAGCCTGGATATTTTACCAGCAGGGTTCTTCAAAAAAGTTTCAGACTGCATGATTCCAGATCTGCTACAGATTGTTAACATGTCTCTTCTCTCAGGTGTCTTCCCCCAAGCCATTAAGACGGCAGTCATTAAACCACTCCTGAAGAAGAGAACTCTAGACACATCAGTAATGAATAACTATAGGCCCATTTCAAACCTCCCAATTTTAAGTAAAATAATTGAAAAAGCTGTCTTTCAACAGCTGAACAATTACTTAATAATAAATGGCTGTTTTGATGTTTTCCAATCAGGATTTAATGTCTTTTAAATGAAATTTTTTTGTCTTTTGATGTAATTTGTGTGTGCCTGTAAAGCAGTTTGAGTTGCCTTGTGTCTGAATTGTGCTATACAAATAAATTTGCCTTGCCTTGCCTTGCCTATATCTATGTATATAGTATAGTGTGTAGTCTTTCTCTATTATTCATCTATGTATTACTTTTATGTATTATTTATCTATTTTATGTATTCATCTATCAATTGTATGTGTTTATCACACTAAACATTTTTTTTGGCCACAAAATACTGATATTTATTGGACTTAAAAAACATTCTTATTTTTTCTACATACCATATCTGCCTCTGGTGTTGCCTGGTGGACAACAAACCAGTCAAGGGTCCACCTGGTTGTCCGTCATGTGTAGACCACTAGATGCATGCTGTTTCACGTCAAACAGTTCACAAGGGGCTACAGAAAAAGTGCACCAGCAGACATTATCTACACTATTTCCAGCCAAGTTTTCTTTTTCTCATTCGAGTCTGTATTTTTGCAGCCTTTTCATTTTTTATCGGGGGAGTAACGTTACTGCGCATGGTGGAAGGCGTACCGTCTGCAGTGTCCTGTGAACCTGTGTCGTTGTGAGCCATGCTGGATTATTTTGCCAGTTGCCTCAGTCTCTTGTCTTCCGGTATCTTCTTGCAAGCAACAGTACCTCGACCAATGAGAAGAGCCGGATTCTGCATTGTTATTCTCGTGTGTGAGTGTGCTGTCAGCTCATTGGTCACAGAGCAAGAGAGGGCTGGTAGTAAGATTACCGTATATTTTCATATAAAACGCCCTGTCATTCATTGATTCCATTGACATTTTAAAGACCATTTTGATTCTCACGGAAATACGGGACAAAGTGCGTCCCTTTTAAGCTCAATATGGGACGCGTAACTTTGTTTCTAAATACGGGACGATTCCGTTTTTCAAGGGAGGGTTGGCAACCCTATGTGCCGGTCCGCCATGAAGAGTGACATTTTCTAATACATGGATGCCGAGTAGCTAAAATGAATACAGACCTCAAAAGGGGGAATTATTAAAAGTAACGCAATAGTTACTTTTCCTGGTAACTAGTTACTTTTATAGTGGAGTAATTCCGTTACTAACTCAGTTACTTTTTGGAAGAAGTAACTAAAGCAACGTGCCCAACACTGACTGTTTCACAGATGCTTCTTTTACAATGTGTCCAATGTTGTTTCCTCTTCTATCTCTAGTGCATTCGTGTCATGAAATGTGACATCAGTGACGTACAACGTAACGCTGCAAATTTTAATCACAGACAGGCTGTCTTGCATGTGGGAAGTTGGATTGGGGTCTATAGGTGATTTTTAGTGGGTTGACCCCCATTTAAACACCCCATGTAGACCCTATCCTTTTGGTGGAAAAGCAGTATAATTCAAAAGTTAGAAAAATGTTATTAATGCAGTTTATACAGATACAATTACTAAAGTGGCGACAATCCAAATGATGGAGCCCATATGGAGCCCCTCTAGGGTCACATTGTTGGAAAAAAATGTGGATGTGGAAATACGTGTGAACAGAGTTGTAAACTGTGCTCTTTGATTCACAATCCATGCACACAGACTTTTGCCCCCTTCTCACTGATCAGCTTGAGACACCATGGATTCAAGCAACCCAGCTCAAGAACTGACAGTCCTATCTTTCTACATGGAGTTTGCAATACATAAAGTAAGACTAAAACTAAGAATTGTTTGAGCTTGTGAAATGTAGGAAGTAGGGGAGAGTGGTTTTCCCCAGGGAAATGGTCAAATAAAATTACATGTTTTATTTCCCAACACTCTGTGTGCCTAGCATTACAGTGGACCTTTTTGATCACTTAATGGACCATTGTCTAACAGGTCTTCCAGCCCCCACAAGGTGCATTGTTACACTGAGAGCCTTCCATACTGTGCTGAATAGAATAGATCTTATCTGTATTCACAATGAAGCCTTAATCTGTACTCTACAGTATTCACATCACGTGATTTAACTGCCATTAGAACATATTAGCTAGTTTAGCCCCATCGTCTGACGAACAGCAACCAATTGATTTACAATTCGGTGTATTTGAACAAAATCAACAACAACTACCAACAGCCATAGTCCCTAAAAAACTAACTAATGTGTTGTCACGGGTTGGATTGTCAAAATTAGAAAAATAACAGTTTAAACCCCTGAAGAGCTACATTAGCATTAGTGACTGTTGTGTCCACAAGTATGCAGTTACCCATAGTTCCTTCAAACACTGTCACAAAGATGTGTACCAGAGGGGATTTTGAAGTCAGTATATCAATGCCGACTGAAAAATAAGTAGTTATATGCCGTATACCCATACCATAAGTTAGAGTTAAATCACAAGTTAATCTGGGTGTGCCACACTCTGCCAAAGCTAATTAACAGTGATCTCCACACTGCCTTTGAGCTGAGCGTACATTTATGTGTATGGCTGTATGTGTCACTTATAGACATATGCAAGCACCCACAACAACTTAACATTATACATCTTTAGTTTTATCTAACTTAGTTTACAGAGGAGCTGTAAAAGTTAAATATCATATTAACGAAGTGTTAGACTGCATACATCCTACTCCTGTGGAGTAGACCAGCCGAAATACGGACATCACCACTCTGTCACTCCTGACACTGTTGCCAACTCCTCAGTAAGGATAACACTATTGGCTGTCCTGAAAGTCACTAAATGACGTTATCACACAATTTGCATAATTGGCCATGTGCATGTAATTGTAATGGGCGCTGTAGGAGAGAGGAATAATGCCGTGGATGAGACAAAACGTGAGTAAAAAACCCACTAAATATGTTTAGAACTACAAATGAACTTATTTTAGTGCAGTAATTTATTTTACACAAAAGAAAGTTTACATCCCTGGGACTGGGATGATACGTGCTTTCATGTCAGAGTCTCCAAAAGTCTCCAATAACACCTGAAAAAGTCGCTAGAGTTGTCGCTAGTCACGTTTTTGAAAGAGACTTGCTAGAGCGGTCAGAATACTCACTAAATATTAGAAAAAAAAGTCGCTAAGTTGGCCACACTGACTGATGAGCACATTGTGGTCAGATGGGGTATTAAGTAAAATCCTGTCATCAGGATTCAAGCAATCTGCTGCCACCTAGTGTCTACAGTACTGCTGTTTTTTTTGTTTTTTTTAACTCTGTGTTGACCTCTGACCTCCAGTTGTTGTCAAGCTTTTTGGATTGTGACTTCTTAAAATGATGCAACATCTCTTTTTCACCCCCTCATCACAGTTGTATGTATCTATGAGTTATCTTAAAAACAAAGAAACAAAAAAGGATAGATCAGAAATATAATTATATGCACTATATTATATATACAAATATTATTTGTAAATATAAATACAAATCTTTTTGCATTCTGATCGTGTTGATCATCCTGTTGATTACAGACTTGGCGATGATTATTTGTAGGTTGATATCGAAATATTGATTAGTACAGCTAAAAAAAGGAAAAAAACACAGGCTAAAATATACTGTGTGAAGATGCAAATACACTAATGACACTCATCAAAGTATGCTGCCATGACAGATGTGCAAGAACAAATGAAAGCACTAATCAAAGAAGACAACTCCATTTTGTTGATGGAGACAAGAAGGCAAGAATGAAATCAACTTTGAGTAACTAATGCATTTTATGTGTTAGATATGGCCATATATTCAAATGTAGCTCCAAAAATACAGGTTGCAGCATATCTCCAGAATAACCAACAAGTGCTGCTCACTGTATTTTTTGTGACCAATCTTTGGCTGTAGCTATCTGCCGTTAGCTAATTAGCTTAGTTAGCCTTGGAGGTAGCAGCCCCATTAGCTGACAGGAGTCATGGGGCTCAGCTCAACCAGGCTCAGCAAGACAATTAAACTTGTCTTCATTTGGCAAACAAAAGAGGAACTGGAATTGAAAGGGTGTACAGTAGTAATTTTCTGTTTAGTAAAGAAAATAGGTGTAAAAATAAATGTCAAGAAAGAGTAACACACAACATTTTTACATATCCCGGCTAAAACTATGGGGGCTTTGGCCGCTTGATCTACAAAGTGGTGATAGGAAACACAATGGTCTCGGGCTAGTTGGTTTACATGCTAACTGCAGTAGACATATAGCACAGTACATGGACATCTTTGATATAATGTCAAAATATAATAACACTGTTGTTTCTTCACATTATGTTGATAAAGATAAAGTTAATTGTTTGTATGTTTTTAACTAAAATTCTGGCTATATCTAACATTTCGTGCCTTTAAGTTCAAATATTTCTTCTATATTTCTGACACTCGTACACTAGTATTGGTAACTGTGGCTACTTTGAATGATAACACAAAAATCTGCGTAAAATAGTCAAATGCTTGGCTGAAGACAAGACAAAAAACAAACAATTGTTTTTTTGATATTGATGTTGTATATTGTGTTAATAAATCAATCTCGTTTTGACGTTGTTGTCATTTTCTGAAATATTGTGGGTCCAGGCTTCAGAGAGAGAAAAGGATTGAGCGATGGAAAAGAGCTTGTCAGTGAGAGGTACAACCACTGAACCATCTGCCTCTCTGACTGACACCCCTCTGTACCTGGCCTATAATTAGAGACAGGAACAGGAGCCATGTTTACCAGCACCCTTCAGTGGACTACATCTCATTTTCCTGAAAACACTCATGTCCCTCATCAAACCGAGGAACTTATCATCAGCAAACAGATGCCCCCCCCCCCCCCCCCCCCCCCCGCCAAAAAAAAAACAACAGTTAAAACGTACTAAACTTGGGCAGCTAATGGCTTGTGACCAAATGGAATAGAAAAAAAAATCAATAGCAGAAAAGAACACAAAAGCATTTCATTTTATCATATTGCAAGCCGAGCAATGCATGGGAAAGTCAGCAAATACATTATACAATGCTGTTTGCACTTTCAGCGCTTCCTAAATTTTCTACTTCCACATCAATTTCACAAAGTGTTTATTGCCTTCTCCTGGCCCATTCTCCGTATTGCCCGTCCTCCTGCAAAGCTCCCTGTCCAAATAGCAGAGCTGGCCGGCCTGTTGAAACCCCTGCAGCTTCCCTTTGTCCACCACCTAATTTCTCAAATATTCTTAGCATCACTCCTCAGGAACAAGTCGGCCAATCTCATGGTCATGAGGAGCCAGATTGGGAACTGGGTATAAATACACAAGAGAAAGCAGGAAAACGAACGGGAAGAGATTGAGACAGAAAGAAGCTGAAACAGATAATAACAGGACAAGAGAGGAAGAGTGGAGGAAGGAGTTTTGCAGCCTGGGAGTCAGGTGGTAATAAAGCAGGGTCACTCTGCAGCCAACACCAATAACAGCAGAGAATATCCACAGAAACATTACAGGGGCTTCATCCACCATCACTCTGAATATCTCCTGCTGTCTCATAAAACACACACACACACACACACACACATTCAGAACCCTATGGCCCTCTACTACAATATCACACAGGTCTTTGTAATCTTGTTGACTGACAACTTTATTTCCAAGCAATGCACACACACATGGCCGAGCATCACCCTCGATGTCATGAGGTTATCTGTCTCATTTGATTGACATGTTTTTAATGGACTTGTCGCATATAGATGACAGTTTTCTACATTTGTCCACCTTTCTTCCCATGCTACAGTGTATAGCAGTACACTGAGTTGTTCCTTTTTCGCTCTTTGACAAGACTCACATCGATGTTGAGGAAGTTCTGTTGATGAAAGGAGGGAGGAGGACAGACCCTTTTCTATTCAGTTTTTACAAAGTAAGAGTGAACAATTTGACTACAATTACATCTCATAATTGGAAATTAGTAACTTTGATCTAAATGTGGGGTGTGTAGGTGAGAGGGTTATTAAGGACCCCTTTCTCAAATGTTTTATCTTCAACCGCAGCAATTAAAGTACAGAACAGAACATTCTAACAAATTAAAGAGTCTCAGTCCCATTATGATCTCCTCCCCCAGTTCCATTTATAAGAACCTAAAGTTACAGGTTTATCTCTTTTAAATTAAAGAGTACTCTACTGATTTAGCTTTGTGCTCCTACTGTACAAGATTTTCTGACTCAAGACTGATGTTTTAAAGGAGTCATTTGCAAGATATGACCAAAATTGTAATGTAGAATATTTGAATATAAATAAAATGTCAACAGATGAAATACTGTAAATTCACTGACTTTATCGAAATAAAACTTGCCACATAGACTTGGTTTGTCTTTTCACAATCACATCTGGTTTGCTGAGATCAGGAGTCTGGAGTGTTTGTCCAGCCATCCAGCTGCACACCTCTCCCGTCCATCAGTCACAGTTGGAGAAAAGAGTTTGCTTATAGAAACTGAGAGCAAGAACAACTCACCTCTTGCGAGATGTCAGAGTGAGCAAGGTAGCAAGACTTGTGTTTGTAGTTACAAACAGATCTTACTCCAAACTAAAATATCTACTTTTGTAGGAATAATTTCTGTTATGTTGTCACACACTTCGTTTAACAACCTCAGTCTGTTAATGACAGAAATAAGCACTTTTAATGAAGAACACTTTGATGGTCATAGCTGTCCCAAAGGCTTACATTGAAGCTGAGCTGGACTGAATCCAAAACTTTTAATAAGAATGAATCATTTACACACACTATTGTAAGTTTGATTATAAATTATGAGCCTTAAATATTCTTGCTGAGGGCCAGATTTGACCCACAGGCCTTTATTTGCCCATCGCTACCAAAGGTTATGCTGTAGCGTGGGTTGCAGCTGCCAGTCTTATGAAAGTGCACTGCTATTTGCCACTGCGAGTGATGATGTCTGAACTCTATCGCCACCCTGCCTCCACAACTTAATGTGTGACCATAGCAACCACAGAATCCACACACTGGAAACTTATTAGGGAGATCTCTGCTCTAACTATTTGTTTGCAAATGACAGCTGCGTGCCCTGACATCCTTGAGTCTTATTTTTACCATGTGTTTGCCAGTCAACCAGGACAGAAATGCAGGGTGGACGGATAAACTGATGTTCATTAAGAAATAGCTCCATATTGGCACTCCTTGGTTAACTAATTGAAGCAAATGTGTAATACTGGTGCAGTGCCTGTTAAAATCTTTTCAAATGGGGCTGATTGGCTTTCTGTGCTATTGCTGCTTGCGGCTTTACCCTGCTGGAAAAACAAGCATGTACCAGCATAGACCAGCATATGTTGTGTTTTGGTGCTGGTATGCTGGTGACCAGTATCCCATGCTGGTGCTGGTATGTTGATGCTGGTATGCTGGTTTCCAGCATCCCATGCTGGTGCTGGTATGTTGATGCTGGTATGCTGGTGACCAGCATCCCATGTGTAGCAGGTAGATAGCAGCAGTTGGGTAAAATGTCCCTCGCCAGTTGCCACACTTTACTTCCGGGTCTTAATTGACCAGCTGGACCATCATAGATAAGCTGTGGCATGTCGATGCTCTCTTTCTCTTTGCTTCTTGGTCCGTGACTGTGTCAGCGTATGTCTGCGGTCCCTTTCCAGTTTGGTGCCGGCTTCTCCCCTCGTTTCTGACGGTGTCGGCGCATGCGAGTCTGCTTTCCTGGTCCAGCGTGGTGCCGGTTTCTCCCTGCTTCTCCGCTTCCGCGTCAGTCTGTGTGAGTCTGCGGTCCTGATCCTGTTTGGTGCCAGCTTGTATGACAAACTTTGCGGACGCTGCGAGTGGTGTATGGAGATTGCCACTGCTGTTTTGTCTTGCTTAGGTTCTGTTGAATTTAGTTTTTGTTTTGTGTGACTTGGTTGTTTAGTTTCCATGTAGGTTTTTGTTCTCTTTTGCATAAAGTTAGTTCTTCTAGGTTGGGTTTATTTTTGCTTTGTCCCATTTGATTTGTTTATTATTTCCTACCAAGGAGGAAAAGAAACTAACAGAGCTGCAATGCCTATTAGTGTTTTATTGTATGAAGATCTAATGTGTTTCTCTCTCTCTGTGTGTGAGTGCTGTAGGGGCAGCGGCAAGTGAGGCCGGCCGATGGTGGAGGGTTTGGTGACAGAGT
Source organism: Sparus aurata (assembly GCF_900880675.1). Lineage (NCBI taxonomy): Eukaryota > Metazoa > Chordata > Actinopteri > Spariformes > Sparidae > Sparus > Sparus aurata. The sequence continues at coordinate 4,354,922 of NC_044205.1, read as the reverse complement.
CTCTCACCTGTACTTCACACCCCCTCTGATTTTGTGTGCTTGGTAATTATATTTGCACGTCACTCACGATTTATAGTTGATCCCTTTCTTTGTTTGGTTTTGCTGTGTGCATGTGTGTAGGGCACTGGAGTGGGGTGAGTACTCTGTCCCAGTGTGAATTGTCCCTCTGCTGTCTGCGGCCTCGGCCGCCAATCCTCAGTACACTCCTGGTCATTTTTTTTACTGCTAGCTTTAATAAATTGCCTCTTTTAATATTAATTGTTGTTGGCAGCTCTGTAAATAAAACTGTAATCTTGGTGGGAAACACCCTTGTCTCGGTCCATCATTCTTGTAAAAGAATCTGTGGCATCTTTATTGGGTGATTGAAGTATTTAAAGTACCAATAAGATTTGAAGTGGATGGTGAAATTGCGGGCCTTGCCACAGTCCAGTCACACATGCACACAAGCTTCAAACCTTCCAAGATTTTGGGCTCATTTGAAAAACTGCACTATAAATGCAACACTTTGTTTGTTGCTTTCATTTCTCTCACAAGTTTAAGTTAACAATTTTATAAAGTTTTTCTTTTGTATGTACACAAAATAATTTCTTCTTTCAGATGTTGAGCACACATTTGTTAAAATCCAATAAAATAAGCCATCCAGCCGACAGGTGTGGCAAATCAAGATGCTGATTGAACAGGACTCAGGCACAGGTGTTCCCTGCCAGCATGGGCAGGGAACTTCCCATGCTGGTGCATGGGATGCTGGTGACCAGCATACGATCACCAGCACGGGATGCTGGTAATTGGATGCTGGTCACCAGCATGATGCTGGTGACCACAGCTTCCTCAGCAACATCACCAGCAAGACTATGCTGGTAAGCCATCATAATTAATGGGACCTTGCTGGTGGACCAGAATCTTCATGCACCAAACCAGCACTAACCAGCATATGCCAGCATATACCAGCATGGAAATCGTGCTGGTCTATACTGTTTTTTTCAGCAGGGTACAGAAAAATACAATCAAACAAAATGTTATGCTTCCTTATGTACTGAGCAATACATCTGCCATGACATAGTTGCATTTCCTAACAGTGCCTGACTGTTGAAGGCATGCTCATGAGAACTTTTAACCCAAAATGTCCCACAAAGTCAAAGCCTCGTGCAATGTGTATAAAGCCCCAGATCTAACACATGTCATCTACTGTACACTAGGTGTGGCCATAAAACCAAAACACAAATTTGACATGTGAATTGCCAACATATGAAAATTGGAGGAGAAATCTAGTCTGGGTCCTTGATCTGTACCAATATTCAGCCCAGGTCATCTGGTGCTGCTGTGAAGGGTGTACATATCTTGTCTTTAGCCTCCTGAAGAGCTCACAGACTCATCGGTCTGCCCCAATAATATCAAACGTATTTGATATTTCCAATATAAAATCTGGATGATTACATCGGTCTGAGTCAGACCACAACAACAACCACTGACAGTGCTGCCAAGCAACAGTAAACATACTAGCCGTTGAGGCTAACATTAGCTAGCATTCTGTTGACACTGACAGAAACTTCTCACCTCCAGTTCTTGCTGAAAAATACAAAACCTGTGTTGATTGCACTCCCCACACATCCAGATTAATTTAACCTAGTGCTTTTGATTTTTACCTTTTTTTTGCACTGCTACAGCAAGTTACTGCACCATGCTAATGTTAATTTTGTTTACGTTTGCATCCCCATGAGATCACATGAGTTGATGCATTGCTCCTTCTGGTATGATAAGATAAAGAAAAGAGAGAAGAAAATCTGAGTTATTTTCTTCCTATGTGTCTAACACAACCCGATTTCAAAATCAGTGAGGATTTTAAAAGTCCAGTGGTGTAAGCCGAGCTTTAGTCTGCAGACATGAGATGAGAACGCTGAAGCCACAACCGCACTGCTGCACTGAGCAGTGTTCACTGTTTATTCAAAATGTAATATTGAACATGGGTCCTCAGCAACAAACCTGCCACCGGAGATTGCTTCATTGTTAGAAACTCTGTAAACATATGTTATAGGAGTTGACCTTTTACCGTGTAAAAATGCTGAATGACTTTGTTGGCTAAAATATTGGATTTACATACTTGAATAGATACTCCTGTGACATGTATGACTGCTATATCTAAAACAAAACATATTTCAAATAAAGTGTCTACAGCAAGGCTTCCAAGTTCCCTTTTGCCTTTTTTCTAGAATGCCATCTATTTTGAAGAAACATAGTGTATCATCTCAGTGCAGCATACACTGACTGCACTCATTCCCTTCCTGGTAAAGATAGTAAGCATGCATATGGAGAGGCGTGAGGACCTGAGAGGGAGAGATGAGGAATAAAACTGAGAGAGAGCTTCTCAATCTCTCCACCTGGGACAGTAATTCCCACTGAGAGGTAGAGTGTGTGTGTGTGTGTGTGTATGCATGTGTGTGTGTGTGTGTGTGTGTGTGTGTGTGGCAGCCAGGCGACAGAAATTCAGAACAGAGCTGGAGTGTGATGCCATGAGAGAGAAGGCACATGGGTCATTTTGATGGTTATTTCTGAACATCACCATAAGGCATGTGTCAGATGGACTATTAGGCCAGAGCATATGCGCAAACATGCACCCACGCACACATACACACACATCAGCATCATCACATTGGGTGTGTAAATGGCCCATGCTATGCAGTTCTGTCCTATGGGGTCTTCTTAAGTGGGTGATTATGTGTAAATGGTCATGTAATGACGTGTTTCCTTTCGCTAATGTCCCCATCAAATGTTCATGGCTTCAACAGAGCTGTGTCCCCAAAGACACCATAATGGACACTCTAAGCCTGCATCGGTCCTTGGGAACAGAAGGGTAATGTGGATGAGCAGCAGTAGGAGGTGAATCATCAAGCTGGGTAAGCAGTCATCTTTGGTGTGCCTTAATCTGAATCTGCCATGGGATTTATAAAGTGAATGGATGTGCTGTTTGGATTCCAGTTTTGGACTAGTTTTACTGACCATCATCAAGTTTGTTGAAATTTTTTGAAGCATTAATATCCTAACCAGCTGGACCACATGGAGTAGATGAATGCACCTGTCATCCAAATTGGGCAGCAGTGTCTCAATATGTTCAAGAGTTATGGCAACTATATTTGTGCGAGACAATGCCAAGAAGAATTTGACAACCAATTATAAAACAGTGCAGCTGACTGATTAAAAATGACTAACAAAAAACTAGCCTAAACTTCTCCTTATACTCGATGAATTGTTCCTTTAAGATAATTATGTACACCGTCTTGTACCTTTACAACGTTACAGAGAGCGAGGCTTGGGATCAGGAATCGTTTGCTTTTGTCTGGCTCTCCGATTTGACCAATCATGCTCTTGACTGAGGTTAGGACCTCCTACCTCCTCATTTACATATGGACACAGAAATACAGAAATAAATAAATAAATGTAGGTGAACAGAAATACAGAAATAAATAAATGTAGGTGAACAGAAATGTAGAAATAAATGAAAAACATTTATTCTTTTATTTATACTTTTATTTATTTATTTATTCATACATTTATTTATTTATGCATTTATTTATTTATACATTTATTTATTTATTTCAGCATTTATATATGTATTTATTTATTTATTTATGTATTTATTTATTTATGCATTTATGCATTATACTTATGTCAGGTTTAGTCCTCCATACATGTGGACAAGGCATGTGCCAAAACAATCTTTTTTTCCTCCATCTTCCTCGGCATCGTTTCAAGAATATTTGCGTCCAGACGGATCCACTGAAAACGACTGAAAACGCTGTAGTTCATATTCCAGGCCTATAGGTGGCGCTTGAAATTCACCAAAAACGGAGAAGAAGAGACGGAGCATGAGCATAGAGCTTGCCCGCTGTATACAAACAGCCAGTAGACGGAGAAGCTGAACACAAGAAGAAGGCAAAAATGGCTATTGCAAGGAAACCAGAATCGTTTGTGTGGACCGATAATGAGGTTGAACTGCTGCTGTGACTCACACTCAACTACAAGGTGAGTAAGTTGCAAGAAACACGAACACAAGCAGTAGTCCACCATTGTTGTTGTTGTTGTTATGAGGCATCGCGGGGTTCAGAGGTCGAGGCATGGGGCGATGGCGTCATCAATACGGAAAGTATGCAGATTCGCCATCCACACGAAAACGCGAGGGCTGCGTTTTTTGGATTTTTCCACCCTGAGACCCGTTTCAAAAAAGTGCGTTTTCAGGCTCTGCGTTTACAGGATCCGTGTGGACAATCAGCCCAAACGATGCAAAACATGTACTTTTACACAAAAGAGCATTTCTGTGTGGACGGCCTCTGATGTGATCCATGTGATCAGCTTTGAATCGTAGGCTTACCTGTGCTTCCTGTTGACACAAGTTACCTATTATCTGTCAATTAATTTTTTTGTCCCTTAACAAGCTTAACATTTATGTTTTCATTACTGCTCATTTTGCAGGTTTTCCTGCTATTTTGCTGGTCTCCCTGATGTTGGTGTGATGTAAACCTCTTCCAACCCCATATTGTTTTGGTAAGTGCATTTAATAGATGCCGAAATCTCCTTTTACAAAAATGTTCACTATGATGACTACTGGTAGAAAAATGTAAATACATTTGTTGTCCCTTAAAGGTGGAGTCGGAGATTCTGGATAATGCTTGTTGTCAAATCTTTTATGTGAAAATCAGGACCTCACGATCCACTATGTGTATGTACTGTGTGTTCACCAGGAAAGAAATCCAGTGTTACACAGCCTAGGCTCTGTAAACAGGCATGGTGCTAGCTACGGTTGGCCTCCTTTATTTACATAGCCTTTGTTTACATACAGTTTACACAGTGTAGGCAGTGTATTAACACCAACAAAAAAAATTAATCAGCAAACACACAATATGGACAGGTAACAGATCATGAGGAGATATTCTCCGATTTTGACAAAAAGTGTTCTGGATTTCAATTGCTTAGTATGCCTTTTTAACAAGTTTTTATTTATGTTTTCATTACTGCTCATTTTGCAGGTTTTCCTGCTAGTTTGCTAGTCTCCCTGACGTTAGCATGATGTGAACCAAACTCTTTCCGACCTCATATTGTTTTGTTAAGTGCACTAATAAATCCCGAAATCTCCTACCACCTGAGATGACACCAGACCTTTTAGAAAAAATGTTCACCACAATGACTACTGATAGAAAAATGTAAATATATTGTTTGTCCCTTTTTTTTAAAGGTGGATGATTTTTCTGGTCTACCTATTGTTGGTGTGATGTGAACCTAACTCTTTCTAGAAACTCATGTTGTTTTGGTAAGTGCGTTTAACAAACTTGTTCACAGCTTTAAGAAAATAAATAAGGGGTAAGAAGGAGCTCATCACTGGTACCTATCATTGAGAGGAGCTCTCATATTCATGCTGGAAAAAATATCACTACAAAGACTCATTCGTGATTTAGCATTTTCTATGTTTGATTTTGCATCTTTGTTCTCTATATAGTATGATAATGACTAACGGTAGCAAAACGTACAGTTACTGGCTTTATTTAATCACAATTGATGCACACATTCACTCATGTAAACCCCCCCGCCCCCTTTTCTCTCTTTGTTGTTGGCAGTGTGAAGACTGTGGTGCTGAAGTGTCTAGGCGGTCAGAACTTCTTAAACAAGACAGACTCAAACATAGTCATTTTGGGCATGGTCATCATATTAAGTGTTTATTTCCTGATTGTCCATGCCTTTTTAAGACTTGGAATTCACTTTCCACACACTTGTCGCTTAACAACATTTTCCTGTCATTTAGTGAAATCAGAACAGAACGTGACTATTTTGTGCACATACGGCATCATCTGAAAAACAAGGAGACATTCACTTGTGTGTTCAAAGGCTGTGAATACAAATCCAATGTATACAGCACCTTTAAGTTGCACAAAAGTTGGAAGATTTTAGATTTTAAGGATGGTATAGTACAAGGACTTGTCTAGTTGGAACTGAGGAGCCAGGTGTTTCAAACAATGAAGACTGTGTTGACAATCGGTCTGATGATGTTGAATTAGATACTTTAAAGGATCAGCCAGAAATAGTAGAAAAAAAAGTTGCTGCAGTGTTATTGAAGCTGGAAAATATTTTTCATATTCCAAGTACTGCAGTTGATGAATTGTTGGAAGAATTCCAATATTTGTTGAGCGAAGCATCTTTGAATAGTACAAGAAATGTGATACATGACACACTGAATAGTTACAACCTGCAAGTGGGCCAGTCAGTCATTGATGAACTTGCATCTGCCCTGAGCACGTCTAATAGGTCTATTGGTAAAGGCTGTCCTTCGGCCACATCCTTTAAGCGCAAGAAATACTACAAGGACAATTTTAAAATTGTCGAATCAATAGAATATATTTTGGATGACAAAGATAAAAGTATGCTGTAGTATGTACCGATATTAAACTTTTTGCAGCAGCTTTTCACTGATGGTCACATTCTTAACAAAGCATTAGATAGTCATCTCATATCAGGGGCAAGGGGAGTAGAAGTAATGTACAAGTCTTTTGGAGACGGTTTATTTTTCAAAGATAGCCATTTTTTATCAGGAGGTGAGTTGAGAGTGCTACTGAATTTGTACATGGACCATTTCGAGAATTGTAATCCGCTTGGCACATCTCGTAAAAAGCACAAGATCTGTGGCGTTTATTGGAATCTCAGCAATTTACCACCAGGTAGCCATTCTTCGCTGTCCTCTATTTATCTGGCCTTACTCTGCAGGTCTGAAGATGTGAGGAAATATGGCTACGAAAGGGTCATGGATCCATTGTTAAGGGATCTTGTCATTTTGGAAAATCAAGGAATTTTTATTGCACAGCTTGGAGATTTTGTTAAGGGCACAATACAGTGTGTCATAGCAGACAATTTGGGAGCACATGGAGTTGCTGGATTCATTGAGAGTTTTGCAGGTGAATACACGTGCAGGTTTTGTGTGGCACGCAAGAGTGAAATTCAGGAGAGTGAAGTGTGTTCAGGTGCATTTACCCTCCGAAGCAAAGAGATGCATGAAATGCATGTCAGATCAGCACAGGAAAATGGAAAACATTGTTATGGTGTTAAAGGGAAGTGTGTTTTCTCTGCACATCTTTCTCATTTCAATGTCTGCACTGGCTACCCTCCAGATATTGCACATGATATCTTTGAAGGGATTTTACTGGTCGAGTTGGCACACTGCTTCAACTTGTTAATTTGCAAAAAATATTTCACACCAGACAAACTCAACGAGTCCATTCAAAAGTTTCCTTACAAGTGGACAGACAAGACGTCCTCATGCTATTCCGAAGACATTCGCATTAAAGAAAAGTATTGGAGGAAATGCTCACAAAAATTGGGGTCTTTTGCAGTTGCTTCCATTTTTGGTTGGAAAGTTGGTCCCACCAAATGAGCCAGCATGGCAGGTCATTTCGGACCTTAAAGAGATCGTCGAACTAGCTGTTGCACCAATGCACACAACACAATCCATTGCTTTCCTCGAAGCCAAGATTTGTGACCATAGACATAGGTTACAAGAAGTGTTTCCAGATATAAAGCCTTTGCCAAAACATCATTTTGGCGAACATTATCCACAGATGATCACATTTCTTGGTCCACTAGTTGGGATGTGGACAATGAGGTTCGAGGTAAAACACAGTTTTTTAAGCAGGTTGTTTGTCACACACATTGCTTTAAGAACATATTCTTGTCCCTGGCAGTGAAACATCAGTTCATGTTGGCATATCACTTGGAGTCAACCACAGTGGAAAAGTTCATCTTGACGGTTACAGCTGTCTCAACTGTTTCTGTTGACATTTTGCATCAGGCTGTACAGAAAGTTCTGAAGCAGTAAAACCCTGATATTACTCACATTCAGCTCACAAAGAATGCATCCGTTAATGGCGTGAACTACAGGGAAGGAAAGGTTGTGGTCCATGGTTCCGTTGGTGGCTTAGCAGAGTTTGCAGAAGTTATCTAGATGTTTGTGGTGGAAAATAACCTAAGCTTTATTGTGAAAGAGTTGAGCGCTTGGTATAGGGAGCATTTTAGGGCTTTTGAGTTATGTCCCACATCACAAGTATCTGTCATTCAACTTGCTGCCATGGTAGACCAGTACCCCTTGGCAGGCACACATAAGGCCCAAGGGGTGCTTGAGCCCTTGCTCTTTTAGCCTCGTATTATAAAGTGCCCATTGTGTGTGTTTTATTAATGAATATATTCCTGTTGTGCATAGGGATGTCAAAAAATGGTGTATAAAAATGCCACGGTTATCTTATCTATCGTACGCATTTCCTCTTAATAAGGTGTTGTGTGTGTGTTGAGCCTAAAGCCGCTTCTCTGTCCGCTGCGCCTCCTCTCTCTCTCTCTCACAGAGGAGAGAGAGAGGAGCCGCTGCCTCATGGAGAACTCCACCATGCACATAGATGAGACGTGACAGTGGAGCAGTCCGGTAAAGTTGGAAATCTGGAAGTCTGTGAGATGAGGGCGCAGGGACCATCTACAAAGTGCAACACCGAAAAGAGATACTACAAAAAATATTCAATAACTTCACTATTATTCAGTGTAGTGTCACCAAAATCACTCCACACATCAGTGGTCTCCTGCTGTTTCGCTTAAGAGTTATTGATCCGGGAAGTTCGAATCTGTTAATATATTTCCAACTATACTGAACTCAGTGGACGACTTGAACCTTTGTGAGTTATAAATCCATGAACATAACTTTCTTGTGGGGGCTAACAAGTCACCTTCCACTTATTCAACGTGTTTAAATATGAGTCATATTTCAGAGGAGCGCCCATTTGTGCTTACTAAGCTAACTGCTTGTTAACGAGAGTTCAGAATAATCTGACAGCTGTCTGTGTCGGCTGTTGATCTGCCACAAATCTTAAACTTCTTCCAAATATTGAGTTTACTGTGACTTTTCTGTTGTAAACATGCTGTTCCTACTAACATTCACAGTAGCAGTCACAGTAGTCATTTCTTGGTTTTGTCACATTTTTAGATGTGTAGCCTGTATTTCTAGTTTGCACTTGCCCTCCATTAAATAGCCTTATAATAAACCAGTGTTTCATTGCTTTTTAATTGCAGCTGAATTGCATGTCTTCCAAACCTTCTGAGATTTTTTCTGTTAAATACCCCTCATGATGCCATTCATTACAGAAGTTTGCATGTCAAGGGAAACATTGGTGACTAAAAATGCAAGTTCAAAGTTTGAAAAAAATTGTGTGACAGTATGTTCTTGCTCATCAAAATGTCATCAAATTGGGGTTTTAACAATACACCCAGATATTTAAAAGACATTTAAAAAGCAAAAAGACTAGCAAGGTTTAAATGATCAAACAGCCTATGGGTCTAGATTCTTCTCATTACCTTATAGTTATACCTATGGCAAATCCACACTGTACTACACATCCTATTAGACATGTCTTTGTTTTGTTAATGTAAAGGTCAAAAATTAGAATGTAACCTTTAATGATATAGTAGCTATACAATAACATTACATCAATGACTGAACACAGTGCCTTTCATCTTTTTGTCTTTTTTTTTCTTTGCTTGTTTGATAGATACATGCTGAATTCCAACGCATAACAACAATCTCTCTTGAAACAACCTTCATGGTGCAGTTGGACAGCCATTTAGCCCAACTGACATCAGTTTTCCTGAAGAAGGGAGGTGTTTCTGGCCAAAAACTAGCCAAACACCTGGTGATCTTGCAAGAGGTAAATATGAGTGTACACTGTTGTATAGAAATTGTAATATAAACTGGAGTAAGTTTTTAAAAATCTACCTGTCTACTACAATATACAGTAGCCTTGATTATTTGAGAAGGTGCAACACACGTTTCTTAGGAAATATGACTCCATTTATGGTATGTATAATGAAGTCATTGCATATTTTTTTTTTTTTTAGATTAACACAGGTTGAAAAATCAATTTATTATCTAGACTTTTTTAATATTGGTGTGTTAAAAAATAATTATTTGTTATAATAATTGTTATCCTTTTACACAGGCTACAAGTGATGCCAACCTTAAAAGGGCAGCAGTCCTCAAGGCACTTTGCATCTATCTTGGTGAGGATGATGGACATCTCATTTGGGAGTATATGGTAAGCCATTGTAACTGTGGTCACATTGCTGTCTTGTATTACTGAAAATGTTTTTAGCTCCTAATGTCACTCCTACACTAGATATTACAAGGTGCATAAAATGGCCTTCATTATGTGACCTCAAACCTGATTTGACCACATAACAAGAGCAGCACTGCTACATTTCAGCTGACCATTTTTGTAAAGTTTAAAAAAATATATTATACACACCTTTTTTATAGACCATAAGGTTGAAAATATTTATTAAAAAACAACTATAAAAATGTATTTACCTCAAAAAATTAATAGCAAGGCATGCTGGAAATGCAGAAATGTATATGTAAAGTGTGTCATTAAAATTAAATGGTATATGAAAAGGTTTGCTTAATTTTATTTTAAAATTTTTCTTAAAATATACAGGACATCCAAGGAGATTATATCCAAAGAGACATACGGACACACTCCATGGGCATCTTTGTCATCAACAAGGAGGGTGAAGAAGCTGGACATTATGATGATATTGGCATTTTTGTTGAGGGAGTCGTCATTCTGGACAACATCAGATCTATAGCCCGAGCTTGTGAGATGATGCTGGGAGTCATCTATGCACTGAACTTGGCTTACCCCAAAGAGCTGAGATACTTTTATGAATATATTCAGAAAGTGCTCTTCAGAATGGATGGTGAAAAGCTTTCCCCCAAAGTCCTTGGACTAAAAAACAAGATTGCGTCTGTACAGTAGGATTTTCTTTTCTTTTTTTTTGGATTTCGTTGTTCCCTGCATAGCCTGCTATTCTCTGCAGAACCTGTTAGAGCTATGGCACTGTGGAAAATGCTGTTCAGCACTTAAGCTGAAACTAAAACACTGAAGAATTTTTTTTTTTTCTATTTGATTTTTTTATTGTCTGCTCTTTCCTGGCTCCACTACAATGTAAACTGTCTGTGTGCAGTAATCCAAGGCTTATTTTTTGGATGGCGGATCCCAATTTTACAGCCTATGAGGACATGCGTATCAAGACTGATGTCGGCCTGACTGATGCGTTTTTTTCCTTTTTTTCTGAACCTGAGCTCTGGAAATCTGTTTTGTGTTTAATCTGCATTGTTTGGGGGCAAAAGAGAACATTTACAGTATGTGAAATGTATCTTCAAAGAAGAAGAACTTCGGTGCTCTTTTAGTTTTTGAGTATTTACTATCTTTCAGCTGTGGGTGGGCTGGTACAATTGTTTAATCATTTTTTGAAACTTCAGAACTAAAAGTAACTAACTAAAAGTACGAGTAAACTCTATTCTAAATAGTTTAGTAAAATCAACGTAACATTTTTAATCTACTAAATACATTTTATATAAACAAAACTTAAAAATTTTATCTGTATTTAGATGATTTTATTTCGTGCAACCACTTGACATAAAAATTAAGTAAATTCAAAACAAAATGTTACACATTTATAGATGTATTTGGTCCAGCTAAAATGGCTTAAAATGTTTAATTTAATTGAATGTAATTGTATTATGTAGAACTTAAACAATTAAGTTTATCTGTATTAACATAATTCAGTTTAGTAAATTGAAGATAATAATTATTAGTAATTATAACTTAAAGTACGAGTAAACTCTATTCAAAACAGTTTAGTAAAATCAATGTAACATTTTTAATATACTAAATAAATAAATTTTATATAAACAAAACTTAAAAAATATATCTGTATTTAGATGATTTTATTTCGTGCAACCACTTGACATATACAAATTAAGAAAATTCAAAATCAAATTTTTTTCAGTGTAGAAGACTTAAACTCAAAATGTCTTTGTCACATTCCATGGGTTTGCTGCTATAGTAATTATCTTTGGCAACTCTTATATACAGTCCAGCAGTGTGGTTGTGTTGAGACCTAGATATAAAGATTATCATTTAATTTCCATTTTAATATTTTACAGTTGAATAATTTAGAGGCCAGTGAGCCAAAGAACTTAAAGTAAATAGTTGCTATTTAAGCTGTATTTTCATTTGATATTTTTTGGGCCGAGGTCATAGTTCATTGTGATGTCATCGGCCAGCGCAGAGCAGTATGGGCTTTGTTTTTCTTTTTGGTACATGTGTTCCACCAGTCTGTGTATCGTGCCTCGGAGAAAAACGGATGTAGAACCGGGACAAATAAAGTTGCCAAACTGTGAGACCGAGTCATGTCTACTTGAGAGTGCAACAGTTGCTGCACTCCTTTAATATAATTTCAGACTGGCAGGGTAGGAGCACAGGTTGCTTATGTTAGCCTCTAAAGTGCTGCAAGTGGCTAAGTTACTGCTTTTGTGATATTTGTGATTTAACTTTTGATACCAGCAAAATTGGGTCCCATTTATTAACTAAAAATGAACAAGAACCCTCTCCCACTAATCAATATTTGTTACTCCATTAAAATTTTATGTGTGTATTATCACACATGAGCTTCATGGCTAAACAAACCATGTAGCACCTGCCATTCACACGACAGTTGGTTTTCTGGCAAGCTGAGTTTTAACAAGCTGTGGCAAAAGGAGCATGTTTTACTGTAAAACAGCAATTGTGAACTGTACTGAAATACCAGTTACCCTAAAACAAATGATGAATGATGAACATGCTGAGGACAGTATACAATATACACAAAAAAACATGAATTATGAATATGAAGTAATGATTGAATATAAAACTAACATGTAATCTCAAAATGTCTTTTTGGCTTTGGTGGGACACTGTCTACCCTGCTTCCCCTGACTGCACATCACTGGATGGATCCCTATGCCATAACAGGTGTTTCAGGTGACTAATTTGTGTTTACTTTGTGTCAGACTCAAGAGACAAGTATTTGAAAAAATATTGTATAACTATTCATTTGTATGTAAAATGCTGTAGGAAGCTTGTGCAACTTGCCCCATGTCATTGTTTTGTAAAAATACACAACAGAGAGAAGATAAGAGGATAATCAGCTTCGTATTTGGATAAACAGAATAAACTACACAAAACGGGATTACTGGTGCGGTATAAACAGCCCGGTGTTTTAAGATAAGGAAAAAGCAACAAAATAAATCACACAAAAACAATATCAATGGTGAAGGACAAGCAGCCAGGTATTTGGAAATTAAACAAAATGAACAAAATGAAAAGTTTACCGTCCCAAATGATTCCCAGTGGCTAAACAATAGTAAATCAGGAATTAAATGAATAAAATATACTACAGGAGATAATCATCCACGGATGACCTAAGCAAATTAATTACCTTTAGGGACAAAGTAACTGAAATCTGTTAAACCCACTCACAATGCTCATTCACTCCGCTAAAACAGCCCAAGCTAAAATACTTAGGGACCAATGACAATTTTTGGGCACAAGTCTTTCCATAGAAAGACCAGCGATCCTAAGCCGGATGCAAGCTAAGCCAGCTATAGGTAAAGCAGCAGCGTAGTTGCAGCATGAGCCAGGATAACCATCATAACTCCCCAGTAAGGCTGCTAAACACCAAAACAGACCCACAATCCCAATCTGGCAGCGCCCATGAGCTTGGGGAGGCGAGAACCTATGGTGCTCATTCTGCCACTGTGTGCGAATGCCTAAGACAAAAACATCCTTTTAGCTACTACATACAACATGATAGGATCACAGCGCAAGGTACAGGTTGACCTAACAGCAAAGATCTGCAAGAGACTCACCTCTGAAGGAGGGGAGAGGATCCACAACAGGGAGATCTACAAAATCATAAGTAACTAGTATAAATCACAGGATAAGAACAAGCATAATCTAAAACACAAACAATACAGAGACCGCTCTCATACCTGCGACAGTAGCAGTAATCGGGTGCACTGGAAGTAAGGTGTGCGTTCGGCGTCAGAGGGAGCGCTGAGAGGACAACTAATCTGCCTTTATAGAATGCCCACATGCAATTATTGGCTATTGATTGCAGAGTAATCAAGAAGGCAAAACAATTTGGGCCCACTTAAACCAGAGCAGAATACAGAACAGCTCTGTTCTGCTACATTACCATTGTCACATCATAACATTTAAAGGTGAACCTAAAGAAACGTAAAGTTACAACATGAAGTGATGTACATTTTAAAGATATTCCTTGTTAGCAGAAACATACAGTTCATTTTCAATATTATTATTGTTTCAGAATTTTTTCTGGTTTAGTCTTTGTTTGTGACAATGGTAAATTATACTGATAACTTAAGAAACTGCATTACTACTCTCAAAAAATGATTTTTTCATTCATAGGAAAGCTGTATTGTCAGGTCAGTAAGGCCATTTGCACACCAGGGCCCGTATTCACAAAGACTTTTATCTTAACGTTAGGAGTACTCCTAAATCAGACTAAAAGTTTTTATGTAGGAGTCGTTTCTGAAAAGTAATTCACAAAGCCGCTGAGACCTACTTTTACTTATGAAAACAGTGAACTCCTAAACTAGAAGTAACTCTCTGTTGCTATGGATGACGTCATTTTATAAGGACGCACTTAGAAGCGGTGACAACGGTGATTGGTTGTTGAGTGACAGGGCAGCCTATTGAAGTCATTTAGGCTACGCAATGCATGAAGTGAAAATAAGGAAGTTGCCTACAAGCCCATGACGAAGCCTATGAAAAGATATTGGATAAAGAAATGTATTTATGAGGAGAATTAAGTGCCCCCCCCCAAACAAAAACACTTCGGACAAAAATTACAAATTAGAAGATTGTGATGAAAAACGTGAATTGCCAATAAAAGCGGCATTTGCTCGAAAAGCTGCGTCAAACAACTCTCCATTAAAATTCGGGAATCGTGTGTTGATCCGGGCCATTTCCCTACAATGTCCAGTAAATTGTAACATGCGTCAAAGACAATTTGTGTATTGATGGAATGCAACTTTTTCCGATTGACAAAAGCCCTATTCGCACGGGACTAGTATAACGTGGGGACCTCCAGTAATTTGTAATAATTGCGGAGGTCGTCTGTGATTTTAATCCCATGCGAATCTGCCATGTCCGTAATTTGTAAAGTAAAAATTCCACCACAAATTACCTGCCAAATTTCACCAAACACAGAGGTAATGTGATAATATTAGTCCCGTGCGAATCGGCATCTCTGTGATTTGGGGTCGTTTTTTGTTTTTCTTAAGGTTTTTTGTGTTTTCCACGCCTTTTTCTGCCTTTTTCCAGATCGAGAATTATGGAGGCTGCGTTGGCAATTATAAATGAAAGTTTTGACAGCATTTTGGGTGCAAATTCAGGAGGCTCATCAGAAGAGCGAAATCTGGAAAGATGATTAGATGGATTACATGCATGGCAGCATGCGGTAAGGAACATTTTTCCATCTTTCAACAGGCTCACCAGTTATTATATTAAAAATATCCATATCTAACCATTGTGCTGCTCCAGCAAGGGCTCCGGTGTGATCGACCCGGGGGATAATGTCAGTAAATCCAAGTTAAAACACAGACTTCGCTTATCCTCTGTGAATGCGTCGCACGAAACACAGACGTGGTGGGATCATTTCTAAATCACTTGAGGTCCCCAGGTAATACTAGTCCCGTGTGAAGAGTTGCATTTTCCCTGTAGCCAAATACCGGAGTGTTGCCAAACATTTAAACTCTGGCGTTATTGGATTGTTTCGGTTGGTTGGGGACGTTATTGCGTCCCTCACCAACTCAACCACAACTTCAGACCCTTCACGGTCCATCCAACATCGTTTTAATAATTCCCTGTCATTTAGTGTTTCCAAAACATTCGGCTGTGACCAGGTCTTAGTGAGTTAGGAGTCCTCTGGACTACTTCTAAGGTCTCCCAGACTAAGGTGCTACTTTTAGGCTTAACATTTTTTGTGAATAACTCTTATTTTAAAAATAAGGAGTCCTAAAGTTACGACTGACACGCCCATTATTTTTAGGAGTTGCTCCTAAATTCGCCTGTTAGGAGCTACTTTTAGCCTTAAGATTCTTTGTGAATACGGGCCCTGGATCTTTGTTGCCTACAATGATGTTGATCCATGATTAAAGCCTCTTGGTTGAAGCTGGCTGCACCTGAATTTAAAATGTAACTGAGAATTAGACCGTGAAGACCAGGAAATGAAGAATACATGGCATCCTTTTACAATATGACTAAAACAACCAGCACATGCCAAATGTCTCATATTCCACACTCTAACGACAGGAGAGGCAATGTTTGGCTATTTGCATTCATAAAAAAGTGCTTTAAGCATGTTCACAAATCAACACACTGACAATCTGTTCGTACATCTGTTGAGAATGAACCATTCACCTAATCAGTTTGCCAATTATTTTTTATACATGCTGCATTATTCAGAACCTGCCTACTGGCTGGGGTCTTTCTCTGAGGAGTTTGCATGTTCTTCCCTTATCTGCATGGGTTTTCTCAAGGTGCACAGCTTTCCTCCCACATCCAAAAACATGCACTTTAGGTTGGCAATTCTAATTTGCGCATCGGTATGAATGAGTGTAAATGGTGTCTGTCTCGCTGTGTCAGCCCTGTGATTGACTGGTGACCTATCCAGGCTGTGACCCGCCTCCTGCCCAATAGCAGCTGGCTCAAGGACATGGTTAAAACAGATTGCAGTGGCTTTGCATTGATTTGGTGAGTGCCAAATTATTCTTGTGAGAAAAGAAATTAAAATGAACAGTGATCTCAGAAGTCACAAGCTATGTTCATCCATCCAGCCCATGACCTGATGTCAAAAATATAACATAATCTGGCCCCCAAAATATTTTTTCTTCATAATCTTCTTGATTTTGCTTCACTCTATTTTAAATTACATCTTCATATGCAAGTGAAATAAAAACATCATTCTGTTTCATAAAAACCCAAGTTGACTTTTGCTTAGAAGTAGACTAGTCACAGGAAATGCAATGTCTTCAGTTCAAAAGATGGCATCTACTGAACAAAACAGCACTCATTATTCAATTTATATAGTCATTAATGAATTTTAAACATGCAAGATAAATGTTATTTAGTCTGTGGAAGCATTGACTGAGAAGGAGCTGTTAGATGAAGCACTGCAGGTGAGATGATGCACACCTCCAACTTATCGGAGAGGTAGCAACCCTTTTCCCTGATTAATGTCATCAGGTTGCCGGTATGAGTTGAAATCTGACATATTGTTAAACAGACGTGTTTGCTTTTCACTTATAAATCCTATAATAATAAATCCTCTGCCATCGTCTTGTCAGTCGGCTCTCTCCACACTTAAACTTAAATGTGACTCCTATTGGCGCAGCCCCGCTGCTGCATGAAGTTGAAACTTTTCGGTTGTAGCCGTCGTTGGACGATCGCTTTATTAAAATGCAAAATGACAAGTAATTGGTTTAAGCCCGACCACAGTGTAACGCCCGAATAACAGACTACCACAGCAAGCCTAGTGCAATGTTTAAATAAGTTATGTATCAGGAAAAAAGATCTGCACAGTTAAAAACAAAGATGTATACTTCTGTTTGTATATTTCTTGTTAAATATGAAGAAAAAATGAGCAGATGTTCAAATGTATTTCATTTGTTAGTTCAGTGCAAGTTCTGTTCCAGAGTAGGAAACATTTTTTGGCACTGTTCAGAATGAGTCATATAAAAATGTATACAACTGCTGTTTGTGTTTTTGTATTACTCAGTTGATAATGGAAATAAAAACTACGTTTTCAAAAAATGTTTTGACTTCTTGTCTATTTGAATGCTAAAGTGGACCTTAGACAACATTATACCAGAAACTATGTCCTATGAATCACTGGTGTCTTCAACTATTTCAAATCCTTCCATTTTAGCCTTGAACCAAATATATTTCTATAACTATAAAACCATGTATAAATTACACATTTACTCCACAAAATAATTGTGACCTATGAAGCATGCCTGAGCTTGGAATGTTTCATGGATCAGAACATTTTACAACTTGTAACGTTGGTTACAAAATCAGGTCTGATGTTTAATTAGTACTGTGAGATATCATTTGGAGGAATATTTTTATTAGACTCAAACATGCATAATATGTCTAAATTCAAAAATGTAGGCCTGGGGGGAACCAGCATCATATTAGCGTTGGATGACGCTAAGCGGGTGACTTTATTGATCTTGATTGAAAACTGCACTTAAGATAGATAAGCAAATACATTGGTCTAAACACATAGCACACAGGTATGTTTATCTGAATTCATGATATTTCTAAATGCAGCTCAGACATCAACATTAAAAAAGTGGAAGTGGTGCAGGATGTTTCATGGTATTCCTCAAGAACCCGAAGTCATCAAAAGTGAGAGGAGCCTACAGGCCAGAAGACGTCATCAACACCTCCCCCTCCCTTTCTCTCTGTGTCACGTTGGCTGCTGATGCCATTTTAACTGTCACACTTGGAAAGGTCAGCTTTACCTCGCTCGGGCTGCACACACTCTCAGGCTGAGCTGCAATTACTGACAATCACACATTCAGAAATATTAGCATGCCCCTATGACTTTGTCTCTTGTTCTCTCCCACACATAGACCGACAAACACACACACACACACACACACACACACACACACACTGAGCAAACATGACTTCCATCTTCATCTTCCATAACACTGTCGATTGACGCTCACTCATTAAAACAAATTAAGCTTCCTTGCAAAGGAGAACATGTTGAGCTGCCTTCATCTCATCTTGCTGCCACTTAGAGGCAGTACTACGCTCACTGACATATCCAGCCTGATGTCACGCTATTTCACTTTTCTTCAAATTCAAAGTACATACTCAGTGAGGCACCAGGAGAGGGTAAGATGGAGGAAGCCTTACTTAGAAACATACCATTGGATAGTGAACTAAGGTGGTGCTTATGCAGATACCTGCATGCCAACATATTTTCTGTTGAGAAAATATTTACTTTGCAAAGTACGGTACATACAACATACTAAAAACACACTCAGTATTTCAGCTTTACAAGTAACACATTGATGTTGCCTTTTATGTGTCTAAACAAAATTTTAAATGGGCCCAACATTTTTGCATTGTTATTTTATAAAAATGTGATGCTAAAATTATATTCAACTCATTGCTAGAGAACTGAGACATATCTGACTCTGCTTTTACACCAACCATAAATTACAAAGTACAAAAAAACACAGGCAAGACTGATCAAAATCAATTCTTGCAGCATGAGCAATGTCCTTTTAATAATTGACATTCAATTGTCATTGTGGCAACAACACATATGCAGCAGCCAGTAGTGCCCCCACATTTTACTACATTTTTGTTTACATTTCTTTTAGTTTTTCATCACTGAAGTACATATTGCTTATGAGAGAAAACCCTCATCAATGTCAGAAAAAAAAGCACAGGAACTGGATAGAGTGTAGCAGACCTTGGACAATGAGATTCATCAGAGAGCAACAAGACTGAAAAAAACAGTAACATTGTGGTGGTAAAAGCAAAAGAATGAGCGAAAATATTCCAAAAACCTAAAAAACACTAAACAAAGGACATTGCAAACCATTCATTAATTGTCTGTGGTTTTATCATTCAGAGTGATACCTTTCATATTACAGTCATTTGATCAATTGTAAATATAAAAATATTCATAAGCTTTAAATAAAGTTTTGGTGCAACCAAGTACATTTCATTGAAGACCAATTTAACCTGACTTCTTAGAAGTCAGCATAGTATTTTTTTTTTTTTACTGATTTTAAGCTTTTGTTACTCCTCTACTTTTACAGACACATAAAGCTGATATTTCAGAAGTTTTACTCAGATCTGCCTCCATGTCTAAAGCCTGACAAAGAGCGCTGGTTTTCAAGGGGCAGTTGGTGTAACTCCTGATCATCTTTGACACCAAAACTGGACTGTACAACTTGATCCCTCCTGACATACTGGGCCTTTCCTCCCACAGCATCACAGTCTGGTTGACAACAAATCACCAAAATATCAGTCAGACGCAAGCAAAGGAAAACACCTGTGTTCACGAAGAATACCACTGTGCTGAAGGACAGCATCCAATGGTTGTCTTACTGGATATTTGAAATTAAAATATAAGATAAAAAAAAAAAAAAACTCCGTCTTTGCATTTCTTGTCTTTCAGATGACTGACAGAGAGATCAAGGTAATTAGTTTTTACTGCACAAAACTCTTTAGTTTAGCATAATCAGTTGCAAATGTGATAATGCTATGATGTGAAATAAATCAGGAATATGCTTTCTGTGAAGAGGCTTTTCACTTGAGCTGCAATCATGAATATGTATAATGAAGTTGTCGCATTTCATTTCCACTCGCATTCCTAAAAAAATGACAAACTCATTATAGGACCACACATTTCCATCAAAATGTGATTTCTTTTTGGCATAAAAGTGGCTTTTCACACTTTTTCACACTTTTCAACACGGTCAAATGAACGGCAAAATCTCGTAGGCTCTAACAAGGCTAACCTTGTACTGTCCACAGAAATCCATTTTTTTCTGGACTCAGCCTGCATCTCTCCAGGGCTTCATTATCAAGCCTGATTTTGGTGCTTGTTGAGGAGATTTCACTGTGATGTGTAGCATTATTCAAATTGTAATAAGGCCTTTTTAGAATTTGAATTCCCCCCTTATGTCTCTGTCTTCATCTTTTGTCAGTATGTGTCTCATTTCCAGGCATCTTTCTGCCCTCTTGCTCTCTCCTGGGCTCAGGTGTGCTTACCATCAGCAGCACCTGGTCATTTTTAATTACAACCTCAGCTCTGATCAGCAGCTAATGGGCCTGGAAGAAGAAGAAAGAGAAGGGCATCTAGAGAGGAACACTGCACTTCCATCTACCCCTCCTCCCTCTGACACAACTAATCTTTCTTGTCTTTTCTTTTGGTTCTGGTTTACCTCCATAAAATTTCAAACACCATCAGTTACCCATGAAACATACCAGTTACAGCTGAAACTTAAAAATTAAAATGATGGGTCCAAATCTGTCAGAAAAATTCCAACTCATGACTAAAAATACTGAGAATCTTCTCCTTTAGTTTGTCCTCATGACTGACTTGGATAAAGATGTACATCATGTATCCAAAGCAACCTGCGTTTGAATCTGGATCTCACTACATTGTCATCACCATCGCGTCCATGTGGAAACAATCAAAACTTTGGATGAGTGTATAGATCCTGCATGTTATGATGCGATTGATGAACAGGATGGGCTCATTTTAAGATATGATATATAACTTTTCAGTGTAAAAATGTCCAACAATGACGTACTCCGTTGTTATATATTTTGTGGAGTCATGTACTTACATTATCCTGACTGTTTCCAAAAATATTAAAAACACAGATATATACACATAAGTCCTTTTACCCACACAACTATATTCCAAATAATAATAAAAGTACTGTAAAGAAAAAAACCAAAACAAAAAAACCAAAAGTAAACCAAAAAAACAAACAGAAAGCAAAACATAATAAGCAACCTCAAAAGAAATATGAAGAGGACAAAAACATGTACATCACAACAACATCAAATAATTTTCCATTGGAGCCCAAATTTCAACATAACCCATGTCATTATTTTCCAGACTGAAGGCTAATTTCTCTAAATTCACTGCCTCCATTGCCTCGGTGACCCACTCCCTCTCCAATGGAGTTTTGGCGCAGATCCAGTTGTTGATGATCACCTTTTTTGTGATCATGCATAAAGAGAGGAACACTTTTTTATCCTTTGGTGGAACTTTATTAAAATCATTTAGATCTCCTAATATACATGACTCCGGTGTTAGTGTAATAGTTATGTTAATGTGGCTCATTGCGTGTTTTGTTATACCAAAGCAAATTTCTTTCATTTTATGGTGATCCCAGAGTAAATGAAACAAAGTTCCATCAGTATAGCCACATTTTGGACATTTACTGTCTTCTTGTAGGCCCATTGTAAATAGTGTTGATGGTGTGTAGTATAATCTGTTGAGTATTTTGAAGTGTTTATTTTCTATACATCGAAAAGGTTGCCTTGCATTTTTCCATATACCGTTCCAGGACAGCTCTTCCTCTCGTTTATTCAGATCTCTGGCTCATTTTTTTTCACAAACATCAAATTGATCACCAATGCTATCATTCAGAGTTGAATACCATAATTTAACTGCATTTTTATTTGGCAGGTTATGACTGTAAAGAACATTTTTAAATGTATGTACGCACATTCTCAGCTTTTCTATCGGCACACATTTTTCAATAGAGTGCCGTAAGGTAATATAGTTCAAGTACTCTTTGGAATATTATAATCAGTGATTAACTCATCAAAATTTTTAAAACAATTGCAATTATTACTATTAGAGAACATGTGACAAAGCCCAGTTACTCCATTGTCCTTCCACTTTTTCCAATTAATAACCTATTTGTTCACTGTTTTATTTGGGTTCTGCCATATTGGCTGATTTATTGAAGTATCTATGTCAATTCTTAAGACCTTTGCACATGACTTTAAAATGTTGAATGACACTTCAATTCTAGTTCCAATCAGTACCGTAGGAAATGTTTTCATATAGTATAGACATCCTGAGTCAATATTTAAGCTTTGTAACGTATTCTTCTCAATGGTTTTCCAGTCTTTAACCACACCAGGATCAAAAAACATATTTACTTGCTGACAACCAAATGATGAATAATAATGAAAAAAGTTAGGGAGCTGCAGACCACCTTTTTTGTATGGATTAGGAATCCTCAAGTACGAGCATCGTGCCTTTTTACCATGCCAAATAAAAGCTGAGATTGCTTTATGTAAGTCATCAAACCAGGCTTTTTGTATGATAGTGGGCAGCATTCTCAAGATGTAGTTGACAGTAGGGAGGATATTCATTTTTACAATATTTACTCGATCCCACAAAGATATGGGAAGGCTTGACCAGCGATCAATATTTGCTCTTATTTTATTATAGGTTTGAGTGAGATTAATATCTCTTGTTTGATAGATACTTGATGTAATTTTTAGTCCCAGATATGTTAATTCTGTTTGTTTCCAATTTATTTTGGTATTCCGTACACATGTGTTAGTACAAATTTTATTTAAGGGCATCAATTCACATTTCTCCCAATTTACTTTATATCCTGACAGAGAGCCGTACTGAGTAATGATCTGTGTGAGATGAAGAAGAGAGGATTCTACATCTGTTAAATACAAAATTATGTCATCACAGTACAGTGACATTGTATATGTTTGACTTCCAAAATATATGCCTTTAATATTATTTTCAGATCTTATATTTACAGCTAATAGCTCAATAACCAAATTAAATAGGAGACCTGAAATTGGGCACCCTTGTTTTGTGCCTGGATGTAAGGTGAATAGTTTTGAAAAGAAGTCATTCGTTCTTATTGAAGCCGTAGGATTGTGGTAGTGCATTTTGATCCACTGTATAAAGTTGGTGACGAAACCCATATTTCTGTAGAGCACTAAACAAGAACGACCATTCAATGCAGTCAAATGCTTTTTCAGCATCAATAGTACACAGTGCAGCTGACAGAGGAAGCTTTTTTGAATGTTGTATGATATTAAATAATTTCCTTGTATTATCAGACGAGTATCGTTTCTTCATGAAACCAGTTTGGTCACTATGTATCAGCTTTCCAATTACCTTAAATAATCTTGCTGCAAGAACTTTAGCCAGGATTGTGTTACCTAGGTTGGCTAGAGATATTGGACAATAGTTCTTGCACAGGAGAGGACCTTTACCTTTTTTATGATTAATGTAATATGTGAATGATTAAATAACGGTGAGAAACTGACGTTTTCATATGATGCTTGATACATCTGCAAAAGGAGGGGTGATAGATCCCCACTGAACTCCTGATAGAACTGTGCATTGTAACCATCAGGCCCCGGGGATTTATTTTTAGCAAAAGAATGTATAGCCTGATTTATTTCAGATAGAGTTATGGGTTGCTCTAATGTGTGTTTTTACTCTTCTGTTAAGAAGGGAAGCTTTACATTATTAAAAAACTTTTCTAGTGACTCTGGGTTATCATCACCTTCAGACTCATAAAGTTTTTTGTAAAATTCAGTAAACGTTTGTTTATTTGATCTGGATCGGAGGATATCGAGTCATTTAGTAATC